>NC_025999.2:37410300-37705257 GCF_000442705.2 Elaeis guineensis
GGATCCACATGCCCTTTAATGGATGGATATGCCCAACTTGATCAAATCAAGTGGCACCCAATCAAAATTATCAAGAAAATTAATTAAAGGTCTGGATCCTTAATTTATTTAATCCAAAATCTTAGGCACCCAACAATTAGAGCTCAATGAATCTAATTTATTTAGATTATTAGTAAATAATTTAGTTTGAATTAATCTTATCAAATAAAAAATTTAAATATAAAGAGAATATTGGGTCCAACCATATGTTAGCAAGGTTATCCTGAATCCAATAAAATTTTTCTAAATCCAATTGAGATCTCATAAGCCTAATTACTTATTTTAGATCTAATCTTTTTGTTGTGTGATCCCACAGATTTAATTCTATCTGGTAGTGAGATATATAATGATCTCTATCATTGTATCATTGAAACTCTTTTCAATGGATCGGAATAATTTCACTCTAACTCATCAAAGATTGTCGATTCTGAGCAATCCTAGTGAGCTCTCATAATCCATCAGTGACACCTAGCAATATGTAGTGGCAACTCAGTAAAACCAAAAATGAACCTCAAGATATAGTTAACATGTGATTCAGTTCCTCTATCGTAAATTCTGATTAGATGGCAGGTCATGGATAAATCATCAAATCTCATCATCAGTCATATGATAGATTCGATCAGCTCAAATTTAATTATGATTCTTATGAATTTTTTTTTTTCATCAATCATATTGCTGTGGCCACAAACTCTCGAATTTAGCCTCTCAAATTCTATAGAACTACTTCTTTCTATTAAGATTGATAGATTCCATCTTTATGCGTATCCTACTCCTACAGTGGATCAACTATAGCCAACATCTTCTGCAAAAGCTCATTGAGATCATATTTATGTATCAATCAAACTCTAGCAGCCTCACTGTGAGCAATCGTACTATCATAAGTCAAAGGTCTATTCACACAATTACAACATCGAGGCAAATCACTGATGATCGAGTAAAAATCTAAGTAATCTCTTGTATGGTCATGCTCAGTACTAGTTATTCTCTAATAACTATCCATACTCATCGTTCAGTATTTCTACACTGTAAATCAGAGACTCATCTATCTCAAAGGAAGCGATCTATGCGTCGGTCTATCCGAATCGATCACCATCCTTATGATGATACTATGATCGAAAGTATTTAAGAATTAAATATATATCTCTAATTCTTAATACTTTGAGAATATGTATCGAAATATTAATTCTATGGATGATTTAAGGACACATTACACTTGAATGAAAAATAAATTTATCCTTTCATTGATCAAATCAATATATTAAGTATAAAATTATATCTTAGCTTTATTATAATATGTCAGTCATATTGACTTCTAGGACATACATCTAATAATAGATACATAATAGTAGTTTTTTAAAATTAAACTAATTTCTAATGGTAATCGCAGAGGGTAGGTTTCGATGGCCATAGCAGTAACTCTTATTCCATTATCGATCTGGAGTGTGATCTCATCTTTCCTCAACCCTCTAACTTCTTCAAAACCTTGCGTAGAAGTGCACAAATGAGCACTTGAATCAGAATCTAGAATCCAACTAGAAAAAGAGAAAATCATTAGATTAGTTTCAATTATGAGCAAGTTAGACGTATCTTCAAAAGGCCCATCTTTCTTTCTATTCTTCACGATCGCCAAATATGCCGGACAGCTTCTTCTCTAGTGGCCTTCAACATTGTAATGGAAATACTTTTTCTTATCATTAGCCTTCTTCAGAACTTGCTTCTTGGGCTTAGCCTCATTCTTTTGCTTCTTCGTATGTTTCTTCTTTTTTTTTGAAAGAAGACTTTCTCTTAGAGGAAGCCCACTCCATAATCAGAATTGTACCCCTGAAACCTTTCAATATGCCCTCAGTTATTACCAATATATTCAATAATTCGGATAAAGTACTGAGGTACCTCTGAAACTGTACCTCAGCTATTACCAACAGTGGTATTAGAGCCATCTCTTTATCGCAAGATTAAGATTAGATTTTAAATCTAAAAGTTATTTTCAAATCTGAAATCATGAATGATTATGAAAAGAAGATAGAGTTTAAGATCTGAAAATCTATTTTCAAATCTAAAAATGTAAATGATTGAAATTCATATGATGGATTTCATAATCTAAAAATTTATTTTCAGATTTGAAATTCAGATTTTTTTTATGTTCATGCATTGATTTCAAGATCTAAAAATTATTTTTAAGATATGAAAATCTGATTTCTTATGTTCATACATTCATAAATTCAGTATCTAATTTTTATATGATGTGAATTCTATTTAACCTGAATTTATCTTTATTATATATTTATGCATGAGATGATATTTATAGATAGCGATTCATCTTGATATGATCTTTGATGATGTGGATATTTTTCAAATTAGAGTAATTTGATTGAATATAAGTTTTATAAATCAATCTTAGATCATCTTGATATAAGGTTGTCCTAGCATAATGAGAGTCATTATGTGGTATGGTTGTCCTAGGATGAAAGGAGATTGACATATAAAACATCATAAGAAATTAGCATGAACATAAGAACTATATGATAGTCACATGTGTGTTTTTCATGGATGCATGTGGTGATCTCCATGAATCACTATAAATACTAGGAGTAGGGTTATATCATGAATACATTTTAGATGGATGCAATCTCAGTTTGTGGTAAGGAACCAAAAGCCAAGCCTAATTTAAAATAGGTTGATGTGTTGATGTCTAATGCAAGTGCTTTAAAAAGTAGTTACTTAATTAAGATCGTTGCATCAACAGCAAAGAGCCTTCCATCAGTTATCACTTACCTAGCCAATTTGGTTGATCAAATTCTAATTTGGGGTGCTTAGTGTTGAGTTCACCATGATTGTGTTGCATCATGAGTCTGGTCTTGATGAGTCAAGACGCGATCTCACTAGTAGATCCAATATAATTATAGATTTACAGGTGATGTAAAGAAATAATTAAAACCTAAGAAGACCTAAATTAAATCTCCTTATATAAATATTAAGTCAAGAGGTCTTCCATCATTGTAAATGTGTAGGCTCTTCCGGATATTGATTGTTTTTAGTTGGATATAGTGCTTCAGTTATATCAAGAAAAATACAACCACCCTTTAGCATGAGATGCTCTGGGATAAAGATGGGGTTGGACTCAATAACTGTTAGGTGCGGGATCTAATGATGGCTTTACATTTGATTATGAATGGTGGATCTGACTTAACTAAAGAATGAGATCAATAACTGTTAAGTGAGGCTTCAAAAATTAGAGATCGATGACCACTACTATTTGCTTGAGAAGCATTGGATAAGAGTTATCCACTCATTAGTTGACACTTCATCAATAATTATTAGGTGAGGAGGTGTGTCAATTGATAAGACCACAGTACTCACTTAAAATTCTAGTCGTGAAAAATTTTTATTTTTCTATCTGAGGAGTGTACGAGATTCAAAAAAATAGTGAGAGACATATTTATTTTAAAAGATTCTAAAACTAATATTAAAATCAAGTATAAAAATCTAATTAGAATCTCTACTCTTTGATAGAATAAAATATCAGCTTCAAATCTTTGAGCTTACATATTAGAAATCAATTGACTAACCAAATAAGTTATAAAGACTAGCTTAGAAATCTAAAATAATTTTAGGTTCTGAAGGATTAAGCTTATACCATATCTAGGATATCCCTATATTATCAAATCATCTAATAATTGATCAAAAGATAATCAATTCATGATCATTGTTTGACAATGATTAAAGATTTGGATGAGCTTGAGAAGCTCGACCATGCACAAGAAATTGTGAATGAATTTGATCCTACAATCTCTTACTAGTTCATATGGACAGTTTATAGTAAACTATCATATGAATTAAATCGATTGTACTTGGTTAAAATGTTGAACAACTTGGTGACTACCGAAGAAATCTTGAAGACTTCAAAGAGAAGGGTTCTTGCTATAGAGCGAGCTTCTACTTCTAAAAAAAGATCTACTTGGAAGAAGAAGTCTGTGAAGAAACATATGTCTAAGAACAAGTCAAAGAAGGAACTATCCTGTATACCTGAAAAATCTAAAGAAAAGAAAGAGAACATACCTTTAAAAGGTATATTGGATCTACTCGATATCTATATCTGAGCAAATAATGAGTGCTATAGGGTCTAAGAGATCTAGAAATAAGATGAACCCAAAGTACATGTAGAATCTCAAGTTTGATCATATTGGAGAGGGGAGAATAAAGAAATTAGAATGGCATGAGCTTTAAGGCTCATTGACTCTGGAATCACTTCTGATTTGTAAATTCTGCATTCACGAATAAATGACCAAACTACCTCTTATGGGATACAGGGCGAGGACCACTCAAATACTTGACCTGATACATACTTATGTGTGTAGCTCATTTGATGTACAAGCTAGGAGTGGTTATCTTTATTTTGTTACTTTTACCAATGACTTTTCATGATATAGGTACATATGTGAGATACAAATCTGAAATCTTTAAAAAATTCAAAAAAATTAGATATGAGGTAAAGAAGCAAACTAGAAATTCTTAGGGTTCTTAGATGAGATCGAGGAGATGTAAATCTTAGTGGGAGTTTCTAACCCATCTCAAGAAAAATGGTATAGTTTCATAATTGACTCTTCCTGGTGCACCTCAAGGGATATCCAAAAGAAAGAATGGGACCCTATTTGATATGGTCTAATCTATGATCGATGAACATCACTAATCTTCCCTTATACCTTTAGGGATAAACTTTACTGTTGAATAGTTTCCTTTAAGTTTATTCCTATCATGTTGTATGAGATGTGGTATGATGAGGATGTCCGACCCATGTCAAGTGACAATAGACAGATAAGTTAGAGGTTAGGTCTATGAGAGCTCATTTCTAAGGTATCCTAAAAAATTTAGGGCATACTACTTTTACTTTCCAAAGGATCACAATGTGATTATAACATGATATGCTATATTCTTGAAAAAATAGTTTATCCAAGATAAAAATAGTGAAAGAAAAATTAAGCTCAAAGAGAAAGTCTCTAAAGAGCAACGAGTTATAGAACCTATAGAATCTATTCATATTGAGTTAGTATATGTAGTATCTCTTTCATCTCGTAGGTTAAATAGAATCTTTTATCCTACTAAGGATACTTAGATATTCTAACAAAAGATGTGGAGAAAATATTCCTTATGAGAGATAAGAAATATGGATATGATCCAAAAAATACAATAAGTCGATGTTAGACATCAATTTTAGGAAGTGGTTGAATGTAGTGAAGTCAAAAATTGACTCAATGCATTCTAACCAAATTTGATCCTTAGTTGATCTACGAACAGATATAGTATCTACTGGATTCAATTGAATCTATAAAATAAAAAAATATAAAGATAGAGATCTTTAAAGTAAGCATCTCGGAATAAGGATACTTAATGCGATCAGATAGTTTGATCTCATCAAAACTAGGAAGAAACATGTGTTTATAAGAAGGGTCAATGGGAGTATTGTCATATTCCTCGTATTGTACGTAGATGCTGTTCTCATTCTGACTATTATTAGAATATGGTTATCTAAAGAAATTCTTTATAAGAGATCTCTGAAAAGCATCCTATATATATCTATGAGATAGATATAGGTCCATGAGATAGATCTATTAGGATGCTAGTTTCATAGAAGATGTACATAGAAGAGGTACTGAAAGGGTTTAGCATGAAAAATTCTAAAAGGATTTCTACCCCTTGTGCATAAGATTCAGTTCTCCAAGAAGATGTATGGGATATATTTGTGAAAATATAGTACATGAGCTAGATCTCTTATGCTTTAGCTAGTGAGAGGCTCATGTATACTATGTATATGATCTGATATATCTTTACTATCAGTGTCACAAGCAAATATCAATTAAATCCAGATCGAAAGTACTAAATAGCTGTGAAAATATTTTTAAGTACTCGAGAAGCACTAAAGATATAATCTTTGAGAAGAATCAAAGTAAAGGATAAAAGGATATAATGAATCAGACTTTATTTCTGATATTGATGGTAGAGAGTCTACATCAAGAAAAGCATTTCCTTATGCAACGTAGATTCAGTAAATTGGATGAGTTCCAAACAATCGATTATTATAGATTTATAGAAGTTGTGTATGTCACTACTTATAAGGAGACTAGAAAACTCTTTTGGTTAAAAAAAATTTATTGTAGAATTGGTGTAATGACATCAAATAGCACAATACTATACGACGACAATAGAGGTGCCATTGCTTTAGCTAAGGAGCTTAGATCTCATTAGAATTTCTAGCATATAAGAGCAATTATTTGTGACTATTTTTAGAAGTAAGACTTTGAGAATCAAAGCAGACCCCATAAAAAAATAACAGACCCACATACCAAACCATCTTACCAACAAAAGACCAAAGCACATCTTGAGAAGATAGGGCTTAGGTCCATAGTAGATTGGCTTTAGTACAAGTAAAAGATTGTTAGATATATATCCTAAAAAATAATCAGATTGACACATTAATTCTTTTTAGAATATAATTTTGTACTTGATCTAATTATTTAGGATAGTTAGCTACCATTCATGTAATATATATATCCATGAATCATCAGAGAATTAATAAGATGATGACATATATTCTCAAGAGTTGAAAATTTACGGCATGTGTTATTGATGGTTAATTTTTAAATTTCTCTCGATCGATGGATCATCATGAAAGAATAGTGCCCTACAAGCCAATCACATGGGGATGCGATAGGATATTTCTTCATTATCTTCCTGCTCATTTGTATGACATTAGTTATTTTATTTATATAAGGTATTATATTTTATCATTTACTGTATCATTTTTTTATGATTATGATAAATCCTATAGATTAGGATAATAATTTTAGGGCCATGATGAGATCATGTCAGTGAGATCTAAAATTTTGATAGCCCTAATATAAAATATTTTTCATCATTGGATCATCGAGTCAGAGATCGATGACTCTGATAAGACTGGTACACCCTATATATGCTAGATGGAGAGGGTGGTTGATCTCACAACTAGTTGTATGGTGGCACTAATACAAGGATGTAGGTACTCATCAGAGAATGAGTTCATTGAACAGATTTATAAAAAAATATCTGATGGAGCCTTACAGCATGTCAGTAGATGGTTCTTCAGTGAGCATGGTGCATGTGATCCTTTCACCTGAGATCACCATGGTACCTTGTGTGCATGGATCTTTACTTTGGTTTATTATCTAGCATACCACTTTGAGATGTGTGTGGGATATTCTGGGTATGACAAAGTATGTATGGAGGTTGTGAGTGGTCAACAAGAAATCGGTCACTCTTTGTAAGAAGAGAGAACATCCTATGTGATCTCATAGGATGATGACTCTGAGAGTCTCTGGCCAGAGCAGGGATGAATAGTAGAAATAGTTTCTACTGATTTATCAATTGAGTCATCATCATTTGATCGAGATACATATAGTTAGATATTTGGATTTGACATATTTTTATATCCATAGCTTTTTCGAGATGTTGTATGATCGAAAGATTGAATTGCACCGTAACTCACCATAGAAGGATAATTTTGATATTTTTATCAAATTTTAAATCTTTTGGGTAGTCATGACATATTGGTAGATATTAATTTTGACTTATAGATTTGACAGAATTAAAAGAGTTTAATTCTATAATTAATTAGAAAGAATCCTAGTTGATTGAGACTCTCGAGCTAATCTAATCCAATCGGATTAGGATTTCATCAAGATTCTAGATCCACTGCTGGCTAGATTTAGAATCCAATGGATCACACATAATAGAGATTTGATCTTGGTCCAATCAATTTAAATTTATTATAAATTCAATAGGTTAATTAAACTGCTAGCACATGAATTAACCCAAATTTTCAATTGGGTTTAGTGCAAAGGTGTTTGTGCTAATCTAGTCTTATTGTCCTGACCTAATGTGATTGGATTTGAACTATTTAATAAATTAATTTTATCTAATTTTGTGAAAGTATTCCACATGGAACTAGTCTCCTCCACGTTAAGCCACACACCCCGTTTAATTTGGACACCCCATTTAATTTGGCATTTAAGGAGAGGAGTCCTCCTTTACTCCTCTTAATTTCCTTACATCTTCTATGCATCCCTTTGATTTATGCGCCATCAGATGGTGCCTAGGGACATGTGGGCAAGGAAGATATGGAGGAGTCCTTCTCTTGGAAAGAACTCTACATCAAAAATTAGAAGGGATGCATTTATTTTGTGCGTTGAATGTGGAAGAGTCCACCTTGTCATGGACTCTTTAATTCCATGCGTTTCCTTAATTCTCTATGCCATAAGATGGCATCCAAATTTTTCTACATAGAGAAGAAATCCTTCTGCTTGTTAAACACTTCTTGTTCTACACCTTGACCCCTTGGTTTTCACATTAAAAATTAATTGGAACGTGTAAGGGAGTTGGGACGCCAAGAGTTGGCATCCCTTGGTGTCTTGTGTGGTGCCTCTTCATCCCTTATATAAGGGGCACCCCATATGGCATAAAATCCATCCAAAAATCTATTTTGGATGTGGGAGTAGATGAGAAAGAGGTGATAAAAATTTGAAGTAAAAATAGAAAGGGAAAGGGAAAAAAAATAGAAAGGAAGAGAGGAAGAAAAAAAAAAAATATGAGATACTTGTCCTAAAATCAGATTGTTCATGTGTTGAACAGAAAATCTGATTAGAATATGGTTTGATACTTTGAAAAAAAATTCTAGAGTTGTCCTAGTGGAGGTCATGAAGGCATACAAGCAATGATGCAATGAGTTCTTGCGAAGAACGATCGGCAGCGCACTTGCGAAGAAGGCCGCAGCACCATGATGAGTTGAGAAAGGCCCTGATCAATCCTGTGTGGATCACTGTTGGAGGGCTTCTACTTTGGAGTCTCTTAGTGTTGCCCAGCTATGCAACCCAAGAGGGGGGGTGAATTGAGTTTCTAAAAATTTAAAGTTAATTTACAACTATGAAGATTTTATAATAATAAGCAGGATAAATGTGGAGAGTGAAATTTATGCAAGGTGTAGAAGCTGGATGCAAGAATGCAAGAAGATAAGAAAATTTAAAAGAAGAGCAAGTAAGCACAATACAAACAAGAAGATTTATAGTGGTTCGGTGCCAACTTTGCACCTACGTACACTCCCCAAACTCTTACATGGGAATTCAAATCTACTAAACCGTATTCAATCCGAATATAATGTCGGAACCTCTGACTCTATCTACTCCAAGCTAGAACACTTATTTCTCGAGTACAAGCCAACCTAATACAATCTGATTCAAGGTTCGGATCAACCTTTTTACGTTTTGAAACCCTTTCAAAATAAAATATCAACTCAAAATAGAGTATAGTAGTTAATCACACAGAAATACAGATGTATCTCCTTTAATGAGCAAATAAAGTTTAAATATACTTTACACAATAAGAACGAAGCTCTTCTGATTTTCTTCAAGGTGGTTGAAGACTTGAGTGAGCTCTTGAGAGGTTGGTAAACTTGAAATAAAAGCTTCTTGAACTTTTAAAAGGGCTCTTGCTTAGGGTTGAAATGAATGCTTAAAGAACTTTTTCGAAACCTTGTTGATCCCTCCTTTAAGTGCCTTTTATAACTTCAAATAATGGTGGAGAGTAATCTGGACTGAAATAGAGCCGTTGGAGCACATTAAATGGGTATTAAATGCAGCCAAAATGAGCTAAAAACTAGTCGTTGCGAAATTTTTTCGTCATAGGGGTCGACTCATGCTCATAAGTCGACTCATGGGGTCGACTTCTGTGGTACAGAATAAAAAATAATTATTCTGTAATTTTGACCTACACAGCAGCAGAGATCGACTCATAGGATCGACTAATGTTCAGGGGTCGACTCACAGAGTGTGCCAGCCAAAGAATTCAGCGTGTCGTTCAGCTCCTTTTGCCATGAGTCGACTCATGGGGTCGACTCAAATATATAAATATGATTTTCTTTCAAAATACATATTCAAAAATATTAAAATTATCTTCAATAAATTACAAATCTTGTGTTCTTGCTCTTGAGGCTTTCGAATCAAAACTTGATAAAATTATAATTTTGCCCCTGAAATACAATAAATCTTTTTTCAAGCCAAAATCATTAGTCACCCCCTCAAATGCTTTGTAATCATTAAAATTAATTCAAGGAGCAACAATCTCTCCCTTTTTGATGATGATAAAATACTTGAGCAAAAGCATATATAAAGCATTGAACATGAATTTCAAATTTATGAAGATGCATCACTTCAATATCATAGCCAAGTATTAGAACGAAATGCATCATAAGTAGTTTGAAGATCAATTTGAAATTTGCTTATAAGTTTATTTGCTTTGAAAATTAGATAAAAAAGGAGCTGATGATTTTGGTTCTTTGACACATTTGCTTAACAATTTTCTTATTACTAATTTCTTTATTACTTATTTCTCATTTCTTTATTGCTTATGCTCAAATTCGATTTTGATTCTCTACTCTCCCTTTTTGACAGCATCAATTAAGATTCTCTACTCCTCCTTTTAAGAGATCTTGAAAGGACAAATTTTTTTTACTCCTCCTTTTTGATAGCATCAATTAAGATCTTAAGGAATTTTAAGGATAGAGAAAAGAAAAGAAAGATGACAAAAAGGATATATTTTCTTTACTCCCTCTTTTTGATACCATATTTTACTTCTTTAGCCTCCTTCTTTGATTGCTTATTTCTCTACTCCCCCTCAAATAGCAAACATAAAGGATATATCAACTTGCTCATCTAGAAGATATTGCAATTCATAGTATTTCTCAGCACTAATATGAGTTATTTTTCATATCTCATAATTAAAATAATTCAATTTGATCACATTCATAGACATTCATTGAAAGTCAAAGCACATACATATATATATATATATTCAAAAGTGACTGAATACAAAAGGTGTCCAATACACATGAGTCAACTAAAATACAAAAGTCATGGATAGAAACTATCCAAGAGTTAATTAGCAACAAATACAAGGCCCATAAGATAGATCCTAGACATAGGAGACAAACTAATCTAGATCTAATAGATGTCATGGCTAGAGGGATCAGAATCTGAAGAATCAGAGATAGGGTGAGGAGATGTAGGATCAAGTCCACGGGCACGACCTCGACCGCGTTTGCCTCGGCCATGGGTAGAGGTACCAGCACGAGTAGAGGGTGAGAGGATCCTGGAGCCTGAGAAGCTACGGACTGTGCTATAAGAGAAAGTCTGATGGTGTCCAAAAGATCCAAGGCTCTCGATACAGACTGCATCAGGGCACTGAACTGAGTAGAAGCATTCTCACTGGAGCCCCTGATCTCTTCCTCAAGAAGTCAAAACCACTCTCTAAGACTCCTCGAAGTCTAGCCACCTCTGCAGTTAGGTCTGAGACCTCTGTGATATTCTCATGTGGCTGGAGATGGGCTAAAGCTAATACTTGCCCCTGCAAGTCTAATACTCTGCCTGTCAATCTCAAAATATATCCCTCAAGCTGCTCAATACGTACCGACTGATCAGTAAGCATCTGAAAAATAGTAGAAATGTGAGGGATCAGAGTCTGTCTGAGTCACCCTGGGATGTCGATCTCTGAGCAAAGACTGAAGTGGCAAACTCTGAGATAGAATGGAGGCAACATGCTGGGACATCATCTCAATCTGATCATCTGCTAGTCTGAACTCTGAAGGATGTGCCCTACTCTCTGACTATGGAACTGAAGCATGCCTCCTCACAGACTCTGAAGGACCAGCCTCGTGATCAGATATGTACTGAATATCTGAGATGCTCTGTGATCATGAAGAGGTGAAGATGGTCCCTCCTCCTCTGCTCTATCCTCCGCTCTCTCCACAACACCCTTTGTCCAACCGCCATCAGTCTTAGAGAAACCCATGCGATGCAGTGTGTGGTGGTTGATGGTGTCAGAATGAGATAGTCTAGCAACTGCCTCCCCCTCAAAACTGATTCGAACCTTCTAAAAACTAAGGTGAGTGCCATACCAAAAGGCAAGTAGCCTTGGACCTGTTCAGAGTTTCCCTCATGGCCTCAAACATCAATGCTGAAAGGTTCAGGGGGGTTTGGTGATCACATGGTACATAATGTAAATATCCCTACCAGATAGAAGGTCGTGTCTACCACTCCTAGGGACAAACAGTTTAGTTACCAAGTGATGTAACAGCCTCATATCAACAGAAAGAATTTTTGCTTCCAATTTATTTAGACTTCCAGTATAGGTTCTCCCTAAGATAACATTAATTCCTTTTTCTTTAATAGGGAGCTCCATATTGGTATAGCCTTCACAAGGCAAATGCAGTATCTATCCCAAATGTACTGGATTAAGAATAACATCAATACCTTTTACTGTAGATTTCACTGTTCCATTGCTACAGCTCAAATTTAAGTAAAATTCTCTGACTAGATCGACATAAGTATTTTTCTTTAAAGAGTAGTAAAATTTTCATCCTTGATACTTAATCTTCGATCCAATAGTGAACCCTTCTTTTTTAAAAAACTTGAAATCAATATTTTTTTCGGGTTCCACTTTTCGATCAGAGAGAGGTACCTTGCTTGGGCTGATTGGGGACTGAGTGGAAGCTGAAGCAGGACCTGGAGCAGGGATTGGAGCAGGAGAGGGCTCGACTGCTAATCTCTTTCTGCACACACTCTCTTCCAACCTGCGAATAGATTTTCTCCTTTGTGGTAGCGTCATTTTGGGAGCCATTATGTCAAGAGAGACTTGAAAGGAGCTTAGGAGACTAAATGTGAGGCAGAGAGGAAAGGATTTTGGAAGGAAGAAGGCAAGGATTTGAGGAGTTAAATCACTGATTTGGAGAAGAGGAGATGATTCTAGGGCAAGCTCAAACCGCCCCAAATGAGGAAGGGAGAGGAGAGGAAGTTGGTTCCTTAACCGGTGATTTGAGGAGTGAAAATTAGTGGGAGGAGATATTTGAGAGAAATCTTTGATTTAGGAAGAAGAGATGGAGAGCTTTTGGTTCGATGGGAGGAAGAAGATGAAGGACTGAGTTGGCTCAAGAAAAAATTCTCAATAAGAAGAGAGCGCCCGAAGGGTTTTGATAAAATTACAAGATTACCCTAGGGTCGACCCTAGGGGTCGACTCATGGCACAGAAAAATTCAAAAGAATGATGGGATAATTTCAAAAAAATTTGAAACTTTGAGAGAAGGATGTTTACCCAAGTATTGATCATGTGAATGATAGTTTTGAGCTTTTGAGCTCTTAAGAAAAATGAGAATTGAGCTCAATAGATTTGGTTCAATAAATTTTTGGCATTAAGAATTTAAATCAGAGAGATACTTAAGCTGATGGATCAAGAATTTCTAGTTCTCTCTTAATTTCATAAAATCTATCTTCACTTAAGGCCTTGGTAAAGATGTCAGCCAATTATTTTTCAGTACCAACATAATCAAAATTATATCTTTATTTTGGACATGTTTTCTTATAAAATGATACCTAATTTCAATATATTTTGATCTAGAATACTGAATTGAATTTTTAGTTAGATTTATAGCACTAGTGTTATCACATCTTATGAAGTTTCATTGAGTTTGATGCCAAAGTCTTCAAGTTATTGCTTAATCCATAAGATTTGAGCACAATAATTTCGGCTGCAATGTATTCGACTTCAGCTGTAGACAGTGCTACCGAGTTTTGCTTCTTGCTAAACCAAGAGATTAAGTTAACTCTAAGAAATTGGCAAGTTTCACTAGTATTTTTTCTATCTAATCTACATCCAGTAAAATCAGCATCTGAATATCCTATCAAGTCAATTGATGAGTCCTCAGAATACCATAGTCCTAGAGTTTGTGTACCATTTAAATATCTAAGGATTCTTTTAACTGCATTCAAGTGAGATTCTTTCAGATTTGATTGAAAGCGAGCACAAAGATAAACACTAAACATAATATCTAGTCTACTAGTAGTTAAATACAATAGAAAATCAATCATGTCTCTATAAAATTTTAAGTCTACATTTTTACCTCCTTCATCCTTGTCAAGCTTACATGATGGGCTTATGGGTGTACCAATTGCTTTGAAGTTCTCCATTCTAAATCTTTTGAGTAGTTCTCTTGTGTACTTACTTTGGGTGATGGAGATTCTTTCCTTTGTTTGTTTGATTTGGAGTCCGAGGAAGAATGTAAGTCCTCCCATCATGCTCATCTCGAACTCCCCCTACATGAGCTTAGCAAAATCTTGACAAAGAGTTTCATTAGTAGACCCAAAAATAATGTTATCAACATATATTTGTATAACTAATATATCATTTTGATTTCTTTTAATGAAAAAGGTTGTGTTTACATTTTCTCTTAAAAAATCATTATTAAGCAAAAATTTGCTTAGCCTTTCATACCAAGCCCTAGGTGCTTGTTTCAAACTATATAATGCTTTGTTTAATTTAAAAATATGATTAAAAAAAGCATGATTTTCAAAATCTGGAGGTTGTTCAACATAAACTTCTTCAGCAATAAATCCATTTAGAAAAGTACTTTTGACATCCATTTGGAATAACTTAAAATTCATAAAGCAAGTAGAAGTCTAATTACTTCTAATCTAGCAACAGGTGCAAAGGTCTCATCAAAATCAATTCCTTCTTCTTGATTATAATTTTTTACAACTAATCTCACTTTATTTCTTATCACATTTCCATGTTCATTCAATTTATTCCTATATACCCATTTTGTGTCAATTATTGAATAATTTTTAGGTCTTGAAAGTAAAGTCCATACATTATTTCTTTCAAATTGATTAAGTTCTTCTTGCATTGTATTTATCCAATTATAATATTTTTCAGCTTCATCTATGATTTTAGGTTCAAGATGAGAGACAAAAGTATAATGATTGAATGCATCTCTAAGTGAAGAGCGAGTTCTTACACCATGTGTAGGATCACCAATGATTAGTTTCTTGGGGTGATTGTGATCATACCTCTATTCTTTGGATAGATCATTTGTACCTAGAGGTTGTTCTTGTTGTTCTTCACCTTCCTCATCTTGTTTGTCTTCATATTCTTCATCATCTTGAATAGTTGAGTCTTTTAGAGTGATCTCCTTCATCCCTTCTATAAGAGGATCTGCATCATCAATACCTTCTTTCTTCCTTGAAGGAAGATCATTAGTTTCATCAAAAATAACATGTATTGACTCCTCTACTATTAAAGTTCTTTTGTTGAAAACTCTAAAAGCTTTACTAGAAGAGGAGTAATCAAGAAAAATTACTTCATCAAATTTTGCATCAAATTTTTCTAGTCTTTCTTTATCATTGTTCAAAACAAAACATTGACAACCAAAAATATGAAAATATGCAATGTTTGGTTTTCTTTCTTTTCAAAGCTCATAAGGAGTTTTCTTTAAAATTGGTCTAATTAAAGTATGGTTTAATATGTAACATGCCGTGTTAATTACTTTCGTCTAAAAATATCTTGAAAAGTTGCTTTCACATAGTATGGTATGGGCTATTTCTTCAAGAGTTCTATTTTTTCTTTCTACTATCCTATTTTGTTGGGGTGTCCTAGGTACTGAAAAATTATGGTCAATACCTTTTTCATCACAAAATTTTTCAAAATCTTAATTTTCAAATTTGGTTCCATGATCACTTCGAATATTTTGAATTGAAAAATCTTTTTCATTTATGATTTTTCGATAAAATTTTGAGAAAACATGAAACATTTCATCCTTATGTACTAAGAAGAAGACCCATGTAAAATAAGAAAAATCATCAATAATCATAAAACCATATCATTTTTCACCTAGACTAGTAGTTCTAGTGGGTCCAAATAAATCTATGTGCAATAGTTCTAATGACCTAGAAGTTGAAACAATATTTTTAGATTTGAATGAGACTCGTGTTTGTTTACCTATTTGGCATGCATCACAAATTCTATCATTTTCAAAATTCAATTTGGATAAGCCGATAACCAATTTCTTTTTAATAAGTTTTGAGAGTGAATGCATGTTAATATGTGCAAGCCTACAATGCCAAAGCCAACTAGTCTCATTAATCTTGACATTCAAGGCTACTAGGCATTGCATGTTTATTTTGAAAAGATCATTCAAATCTATCATATAAACATTACCATGTCTATGTCCAACAAATTTAATACCTTCATTAATAAGACTAGTTACAATGCAAACTGAAGATTCAAAAATAACTTTGTATCCTTTATCACAAAATTGACTGATGCTTAATAAATTATATTTTAAACTATCTACTAATAAAATATTTTTAATATACTTGGAGGGAGTGATACCAATATTATCTATACCGATGATCTTTCCTTTGTCATTGTCTCCAAAGGTGACCATCCCTCCATTTTTAGCATCAAGTATGATGAATTGGGATTCATCACCAGTCATGTGTCTTGAGCACCCACTATCAAGATACCATCTCCGGTTTGCTCCTTGGGATGCAAGACACACCTATACACAAGAATCAAATTTTGACTTTAGGTACCCAAATTTTTTTGGATCCTTTTTGGTTAGTCATAATGGTTCCTCTTGGAACTCATATTTTTTTTACATTAAAATTTTCAGATTTGTTAGAAAAATATGAATAGGATTTGTGTCCTATTCTATCACATTTAAAGCAAGTTATATTTGAAAACTTATTGTATGATGAGTTTACAAAGATATTTTTAAAAATTTTTATTTCTTTAAAGGGTTATATCCAAGACTGGCTTTATCATAAATGGCCTTTTGATTGTCAAGTATCATGTGAAATTTATTTGAACTTAAAGTAAACTTTTCAACCATTGATTTTAACTTGGCAATCTCATTTTTTAAGTTCAAATTTTTTTGGGATAGGATTGATTTTTCATTTGAAATACTCTCATTTTTTTTTAGTAAAGATTGATTCTTTGATTTTAATTCTTTGTTCTTTACCCCTAGCTTCTTTAGTTCATCAATTAGGTCATAAAATGCTTCATAAAATTCTTCAAAGGTAAAGTCAATAGGAGTTTCAGTATTTACCTCATTTTTATGTGCCATAAGGCATAAGTTGGCTTGTTCATTTGAGTCTTCTTCTTTGAAACTTGCCTCATCACTTCCGCTCCATGTAGCCATCATGGCCTTCTTCTTGTACTTCTTGGGACCTTCTTCAGTTGTGGCATTCAGACTTAAAGTGTCTCAATTTCTTACATTCATAACAAATATGGGGTTGCTCCTTATCCTTCTCTTTGCTATGTTCTCCTTTTGTAGGTGGCCTCTTCTCCATTTCTTATCTTCTTTTCTTCAAGAACTTCTTAAACCTTCTAGTAATGAGGGCCATTTCTTCATCCTGCTCTTCATTTTCTGTATCATCAGATTCTTCATCAGATTGAGCAGTGGATTTGAGGATGATTATCCTCTTCTTTTTGACATCTTCTTCTTGGTGTTGTTTCATGCTTAGCTCATGTATCATCAGTGATCTTAGAAGCTCCTCCAATGGTAGGATATTCAGATTTTTGGTTTCTTGGATTGCGGTCACTTTGGCCTCCCAAGTCCTTGGTAAAGATCTAAGAATCTTTCTCACGAGATCACTGTTAGAATAAGACTTACCAAGACTTTTTAGACCATTAATAATATCAATAAAATGAGTAAATATTTCAGTTATTGATTCATCATGCTCCATTTTAAAAAGTTCATATTTATGCATAAGCATGTTAATTTTTGATTCCTTCACTTGATTAGTTCCTTCATGAGTTACTTCTAATCTATCCCATATTTTCTTAGCTAACATGCATGTTGAAATATGATTGAATTCATTAGCATCTAGAGCACAATACAAAACATTCATGACTTTAGCATTTAGTTGAGCCATTTTCTTATCAACCTCATCCCATTCTTTTTCGAATTTGGTTGATTTCACACCATCAATTATTCTAGTGGGTGTGTGTGGTCCATTTACTATGATACTCCACATATCATAGTCAAGTGCTTGAATAAAGATTTTCATCCAAACTTTTCAATAGGTATAGTTTGACCCATGGAAAAGTGGAGGTCAGTTGGTAGACTGCCCCTCGGCTAGTGAAGCACCAACTTGAGTTGTCATAGATCTTTAGCTCTTTGATGGTTAAATAAAAGTAGGGCTAGAGCACCGAGCTCTGATACCATTTGTTACCCAGCTATGCAACCCAAGAGGGGGGATGAATTAGATTTTTAAAAATTTAAAAATTAACTTATAACTATGAGGATTATTTGACAATGAGCAGGATAAATGTGGAGAGTGAAATTTATACAAGGTGTAGAAGTTGGATGCAAGAATGCAAGAAGATAAAAAAATTTAAAAGGAGAGCAAGTAAGCACAACACAAACAAAAAGATTTATAGTGGTTCGGTGCCAACCTTGCACCTACGTCCACTCCCCAAGCTCCTACTTAAGAATTCAAATTTACTAAACTGTATTCAACCCAAATATAATGTCAGAACCTCTGACTCTAGCTATTCAAAGCTAGAACACTTATTTTTCAGATACAAGCCAACCCAATACAGTCCGATTCAAGGTTCGGATCAACTTTTTCATATTTTGGAACCCTTTCAAAATAAAAAATCAACTCAAAAATAGAGTATAATAGTTAATCACACGAAAATATAGATGTAGCTCCTTTAATGAGCGAATAAAGCTTTAAATATACTTTACACAATAAGAATGAAGCTCTTCTGATTTTTCTCAAGGTGGTTGAAGACTTGAATGAGCTCTTGAGGGGTTGGTGAACTTGAAATAAAAGCTTCTTAAACTTTTAAGAGGGCTTTTGCTTAGGGTTAAAATGAATGCTTGAAGAACCTTTTCAAAACCTTGTTGATTCCCTCCTTTAAGTATCTTTTATAACTTTAAATGATGGTGGAGAGTAATCTGGGCTGAAATAGAGTCGTTAGAGTACATTAAATGGGCATTAAATGCAGCCAAAATGAGCTGAAAAGTAGCAGTTGTGGAGTTTTTCCATTGCAGGGGTCGACTCATAGGGTCGACTCATGCACAGGGGTCGACTCATGGGGTCAGCTCATATGGCGCAGAACAAAAATTGACAGTTCTGTATCTTTGGCTTGCACAGCAACAGAAGTCGACTCATAGGGTCGACTTATGCACAGGGATCGACTCATGGGGTCGACTCAATTGGATGTACCAACTAAAAATAACATGCCGTTCAGTCCCTTTTGACATGAGTCGACTCATGGGGTCGACTCAAATTTATAAACATAATTTTCTTTCAAAATACACATCCAAAAATATTAAAATTACCTCCAATAGATTACAAATCTTGTGTTCTTGCTCTTGAGGCTTCTGAATCAGAACTTGATAAAATTATGATTTTGCCTCTGAAATACAATAAATCTTTTTTCAAGTCAAAATCATTAGTAACCCCCTCAAATACTTTGTAATCATCAAAATCAATTCAAAGAGCAACAAAACCATTTCAGTTTTGGCATAAGAAAACCTTAGAGAGTGCATGAGAAATTTGAGAAAGAGGGGTGGGCATCCGTGCTTGAGAAAAAGAGGAAGAAGATCCTCTTTGTGGCATGAGATCCATGGTTGGGTTTCTAAGATTTCCTAGTTCCTATTTCATGAGAGAGAAAATAAAATTTATTTTGTTCTTCTTCTTCCACACCATCTCCTCCTTAAAAGGCTCTTTCTTCTGATCTAGTGGTATCCATTTGATCTGAAGAAAAGGATCTCCATTAGCCATCCAGATCCTTCATCATGAGCTAGCACTCTTGGGAAGGATGATCTGTTCGGTACTTTGAGTGGATCACCTGTAGAGGTCGGACATACTGTGTGGCTACTTGACATCAGAAAGAACCTCCTACTATATATATCAATAGTGATAATCATCGACCCATGATCAGGTAATGGGTTCTGAACTCATCAGATCAGATCTAAGCATTAGATCTGATTCAGGGCATTAATATGATCGATGTAGTGTTTTATTTCAAATCAAATTTTTTTATATAATATTTTCTTGGCATAAATTCTTAGGAAGGTAGTTTAGATTTGATCTAAAGCATGTGTAAGAGATTAAATAGTTTAATCTATTATTTTTGCTATAAAAATTTTAAAAATATACATGCTTGAACTGCCTGTTTCCCAACAATCGTATCAGAGCTTTGGTTTCTTATGACATGAATTTTCTGCATAAATTTGATATTAATTTGATATTAATTATTTAGATTAGATCTAAATAATTAATTTAAAATTTGAGTAGTATAGTAATTTGATTGGATAGATCTTTATAGCCATCTGATCATAAGAGAAATCAGGATTTTGCACCCCTATTTACCCATTCGATAGATCTCCTATGGCGTGTAGGAGTTTGCGTGATCTTTTTCATGATGATGAATTATGAAAAAAATTTTAAAACTTTATTTTAGATCTAAAATAATGTATCTTAGATATGACATTAGGATTTTGATCATTGGATGATTGTTTGTAAAAATATTTTACAAAATTGAAAACTATTTTCAAACATCGAATCTCAACCTATGTCAGCCCAAAACTTAATTGAGAATTAAGCGATCTAGATTTGAGAATCAAAGATCTAAGACATCAATTTCATAATTCATGCATTAATGGGTTAGCTCGAGTTAAGTCCATTTAACTGGATTAGACCTAGGGTTAGAAATCATTGATAATGGACCATATTAGTAATTGATCAAATCTAATTAAAAGTTAATCCTGATTGGATCAATTTTTTCTCTTGATCAATTTTAATAGTTGTAGTTGGTCAAGTCCATATCTTTGATTAGATCAAGATGGGCTTTGATCATAGCTCTATGGTCGAATCCATGTTATAAGTTGATAAAATTGAAACTGATTAACCAGTTGGTGTCTAATGTAAGTTTGACAGTCTTGATCAGTAGTCACTTATTGGGAGCTACTCATATAGATTGAGTCTATGATAAGTTAATGGTATATCCCTCCCATTGATTTCACTTACCCTGGCCAATATTCTTAATCATGTTTTGTTTAGATCACTTAGTGATTGGGCTTGACTTATGCTAACTAAAAATTCAGTATGACTGATTTAGGTGCTCCTAGTCCAACTTGTTTTAAGTCCTCTTCATGACTTGGTGAAGTCAATAGAAAGATTTATGGCTCGTTGGGCGGACCAGATTAAACTAAATCTCTTTAATCTGACTTGGTGAAGTCAGTGGGAGGATTAAGAATAACTGATCGAGTCTTTTTTCATCTATCACTTAATTAATTAAATTTTTTAAAATTATTAGATCTCTAAAAATGAATTAGTTATGGAGATAACTAGATCATAGCCTCTCATTAAGTTGAGTGATAATGGATCCAATAGTTAGAGATCATTGGATGGCCCAAAGGCCTGGTGTTCATCTACTATTGAAATTATTATTCACAATATGACGACTCAGTCAAGTCTCTCTTATGGGTAATTAGGAGACCAACCAAAGTCAGGCCTGATCATTTGTGGTTTGATTCCTAAGTATGATCATGTTAATGGTTGGACCTAACCAGATCTCTCAGTGGAGGCCAAAGCCTACTGTTAGAATCCTGAGATAAAATCAATTACTAAAAATTATTTGTTGAAATAATTGATTAAGAACCTATCCATAGATGTACATGGGTGAGCCGGCCAAAGTCGGACTTATGTGCAATTGTGTGGATTCTAGTACTCGCTAAAGAATTAAAATAATTCTTCGAATTGGAGGTAGAGGCTATCAATTCGTTTAAAATAGTGAGAGAATTTTTAGACTAAAGTTTATATTTTTAGGCTTAATCGATTCATATACTAATTAGGTTTTAATTTTTATTTGTAGTTATGGCCACCGACTTATCGCTCTGATTGCTGTTAGACAGTGTTAAATTGGGAGGATCCAATTTTGATAGCTAGTATCGAAAATTGAAGATAGTCCTAGAGCACGAGCTGATCTTGTATGTGCTGATGAATTCGACACCTAAGGAGCCAACTCCCAATACTCACGATATGGTTCGAGACACTTACTTGAAGTGGCTCAATGACCACACCACGATACATTGTATTATACGAGCAGCTCTGAATGATGAGTTCAGTCATAAATTCGAGGAAGCTCAGCTAGAAGAAATGCTGAAAGTGTTGAACAATTTTTTTGGCACTCTCGATGATGTGAGCGGCACAAGACCAGTTGTACCATTTTTAATGCCAGGATGAAGGAGGGGGCATCGATAACAGTTCATATATTATACATGATCGAATAGATCAAGTGCTTCAACAAGCTCAGCTTTCTCTTGTACGAACAGCTTGGAAAAGATGTGATTCTAAATTTCCTACTGAAGTTCTGCTTACCATTTCTTAGTCATTATCGAATGACAAAATCTATAGTACACTACCACAGTTTATTGGGGTTGCTATAGACTTATGAGAAAGATCACCAACTCCACAAAGAGATGGTGAATGTAGTGGGAGCATCTTCTTCAGGTAGATGTGGTCCCTTTAAGAAAGGGAAGAAAAAGAAGAAAAAAATAAGGTGCCAAGTGATGGAGGTTAGACCCTAAAGTCCAAGTTCAAGTCTGACTAGAGTCACTCCACTTGCTTTTACTGTAGGAAGCAGGATCATTGGAAGAGGAACTATCTTCAATACATTGCTTCTCTTGATCTGAACAGGCCCAAGAAGAAGAAGCAATTGGTTGCTAAGCAAAGTAATTATATGATAACTCCTTGTAACTTCTCAATTTATGATACAATGACTTGAGTATTAGATACTGATAGTTCTATTAACATTTGCAATTCATTGCAGAGACTTCAGATCAGTAGGAGATTTGAAGACGACGAGAGATTTCTGAATGTTAGAGATAGAAGATTAGTTCTAGTTCTAGCTTTAGAAATCATCAAACTTATACTCAATTCTCATATCATTGTTCTTAGTGATTGTCATTATTGTCTTAGTTTTTTATTGAATGTAATTTCTATAGGCCTTCTGATCAAAAAAAATTATAAAATTTCAATAAATTTTTTTTTATGGTATCATTTTGAATGGTGCTACTGTAATGTATGGATAATTGAATAATAAAATTTATATTGTATCACGGCCTAGTGTAATGTACATATCGAGAAAATATCCTAGGATAGATGATGTCTCTGATGGCTATCTTTGGCACTGTAGGCTAGGTCATATTAACAAGAACAGGATGAACAGATTAATCTGAGAGAAAATTTTTAAGGATAATAATTGTGAATCATTGCCAACCTATAAATCTTGTCTACTTAGAAAGATGACCAAATCACCTTTTTACTGAAAAGATGAACGAGCCAGTGATATTTTAGATCTCGTACACACTGATGTACGTGGATCGATGGGCACAAGTATGAAAGGAGGACATCAATACTTCATTATGTTCATAGATGACCTATCAAGGTATGGGTATGTCTACTTGATAAAGAACAAGTCAGAATCATTTAAAATATTTAAATAATTTTATAGTGAGGTAGAGAAACAAACTAGAAAGAGCATTAAAACTCTTCGATCTGATCAAAAAGGTGAATATCTTTTCAATAAATTTTTGATACATCTAGAAGAGAATGAGATTCTCTCATAATGGACTCCTCCTGGTATGTCATAGTATAATGACATCTCAGAAAGGAGAAATTGAATCTTGTTGGACATGGTTTGGTCTATGATGGGATTTTCGAATCTGTCAAACTCATTTTGGGGATATGCACTCGAGTCGGCTTGCTATGTACTTAATAAGATTTTAAGTAAGTCTGCAAATAAAACACCATATAAGATATGGACTGGACATAAATCAGTACTCTCACATCTTAAGATTTGGGGGTGTCTAGCTTATGTCAGATGTTTAAAAATAGACAAACTAGGACCTAGATCTGACAAGTATATCTTCATAGTGAAAGAATAATGCCCTACAAGTCAATCGCATATGGGATGCGATCGAATATTTTTTATAATTTATCTTCTAAACTTATGTAATTGACATTGATTTTTAATAATATAAGCTTTTCAATTCATTATATACTACATCTTTGAAGCAAAAATTCAGTGCAGGGGCAAAATGGTAATTTTAAAACTTTTCAAAATTACTATTTTACAGTAGAATTATTAATTAATCTTATTAATTAATACTAATTAACCCTACACTAGGATCTAAATATGATACAACAGCATGCATTTAAATTTAAAATTCAAATTTGAAACAGTAAACTTTTTACTGTACTGTGTTCAGAACACATCACCTTTTGTGGGTAGTCGATCACCACAATCTGATCATCATCGGGGGGCTCTGATCATCATGTTGTAGCTACACTGGTGTCTGGCCTCTGTGGATCATCCACATGAAGCTCCCATCTGATCGGCTCCTCACGAATGCTAGTTCGTGATTTCACCCTTTTGATGGCTGATGTTGATCGAACTCCTTCGATCGATGTGTGCCGACTCCTCGGATGCTTCAGATCATCTGCACGATTGGTTGAGAAGCTGATGGATCGCTTCCTAAAATTTGGTGGACTCACGACACTCGTGGCACACCAATCTCACTTCCCGAACCCTAGGTAGAAACCCTAGGGTACACACCAAAAATCCTGCACCCACTTCTCTCTCCTTTTTCTCTCCTCTCGGTGAATTTTGAACACTTCAAAATTTTTTCAGAACCTCCCCACTCCCCTGATCTCTTCTTTCTTTCATTGCCCATGCCCCCTCCCTTTCTCATTTTATAAAACATTACAAGAGATGTTGAAAGCGTGTGAGTGGATAAGAAGAGGTGGTTGCTCACTTAAATTCAAATCAAATTTGAATTCAAGTGTCAACCAATCTTATCCTCATCCATTTATGCGAGAAAGAAGAGATGGTGTGGCCTTTTTTTTTCTTTTTTATGTATAGAGACTTTCACGAGAAACCATTTCTCGTGTGGAATATGGGGCGCACAAATGAGGATAAGCTGGCACATGGTTATTTGGTTATCCATTCAAATTCAAAACTCCTTTGAATTTGGATGGGTAACAAACCAAGTTAATCCAAATAATTGGCACACAGAAACATGGACGTGAGAGAGCTTTGCATGGGAGAAAATTCATGAGAAAATATCTTCTCGTGAATTCAAATGGGCGCAAGGAAGTTGGGTGGCGTAGAGAATTTAAAACAAGGTGGTTTGATTCAAATTGAGCCAACCTAATTAAAATAGGTTAAGCACAATTAGACCAGATTAAACCCAACACAATTAGACTTAATTAGACTCAATAAAATTCTAATCAAATCAAGAATTAACTAAGTCTAATTCCTGATCAAATCAGGGATTAAACCACCTTAGTGATTAGATCAACACTTAACCTAATTGGGTCAATCCAAACTGAATCCAATTCAATTGGACTTGATCTAAAAATAATTACTCAATCAAATTGAGTTAATTAGCGATCAAATCACTAATTAAACCTCTCATAAATATTGAGTCCAAATCCGATGGGCAATTAGGCATCAGAGACCATCGATATGAAATCCTGATCAAAGAGTTCAAATTTCAAATTCAAAATTTGAAATTCAAAATTTTGATCTCGGTACCCAAAATGTGTGGAACTCATGATCAGAGAATCCTAATTCTCAATCATAGAGTCCCAGACACATAAGACTCATAATCAGCCATCAGATCAGAAAGGAACCTCTAATGTGTGTGACTCCGTAGGTTCGAACCTAAGCCGATAGCACAGGAACCAATTCCTGTACTAATTGAAGTGACCATCTAGCAATGGTACCCGACGACCAGATAGGTTGAATAGTCGCAATCACAACATTCAGAACCTACGTGAATATGGTTACCGTATAATTCATCCCTTTTGACCCCTGTGTTTAGGATGACTCAGGGTTAAACTGTCAACCCTGATGAGATCATCCGAATCATGCTCAACTCAATTAGTCCTGTGACTCCTCACTAGGACTACCCTGGCCAAGGTTTTGCTAAATTGAAATACGACTGTACACAGCTCCTAAATTGGAGTGGTCAATCTCATCTTGACACACGCACCGACAAGTCAAGTACTTGACTACACCCAGCAGCCTTCCGTCACTGAATTAAAAATTCAGGTAGTCCAGTGCCTAAGTGCAGTGAGTTGCTTGCAAGTCACCGTGGCGGTCTCAGGTCGGAGGGACATTTATACCCATATCCCATCGTAGCAAATCTTGACAGCAGAAATAGCTCCGGAGTCGGTCACGTTCAGTGCAGATGTACCATTACATCTCACCTGTATGCCATACCAGTGTCTCCACACTCCTTGGTTATGAGGACAACCAACCCATATGGCACACAACGACCTATACTCGATAAATATTGTCATCCTTGGTAACAACGTATCATTTGGTCGCGAACAGGTTTAAGGACTAAGCGACAAATCCTCCTTTGTCGAGTCTAAATAGTCCTAAGGACTTCATCACAACATAGGAGTTCATTAGAAGATGAAATATTTGTGATGAAAAAATACCAAAATAATTTTTATTTATTTATAATTCATGTACTAATACAAAAGGAGCACAACCGTCAATAGGCTGACGATTGGCTTTGGGACACTATTCCCAACAATCTCTCACTTGGCCTAAAGCCAATCGGTGCAATATCTAATACCCATCTTCGATTTGTAGTCGTTGAACTCCTTCACCGCAATGGCTTTAGTGAATGGGTCGACCAGGTTCTCCTTCCCGTCGATTTTCTGAAGGTCGATGTCACCTCGATCCACGATCTCCCAGATGAGATGATAGTGGCGCAGAATATGCTTCGTCTGCTGGTGTGCCTTCGGTTCCTTCGCTTGAGCAATGGCTCCAGAGCTGTCACAGTAGAGTAAAACTGGACCAACAAGGGAGGGTGCTACTCCGAGCTCGGTGATGAATTTTTTCAACCACACCGCTTCTTTGGCAGCATCTGATGCAGCAATATTCTCCGCCTCGCATACTGAATCAGCCACAGTGTGCTGCTTGGAACTCTTCCAGCAGACAGTCCCACCATTAAGGGTAAAAATAAATCCTGACACACTCTTGCTGTCATCGCGATCAGACTGGAAATTAGAGTCTGTAAACCCTATAAGTCTCAATTCTGATTCACCATATACAAGCCACTAGTCCTTAGTATTTCTTAAATACTTCAGGATGGTTTTAACCACCTTCCAGTGATTCTCTCCTGGATCAGATTGGTATCTACTCACTACCCCTAGTGAGTATACCACATCTGGTCGTGTACATATCATGGCGTACATGATAGATCCCACTATCGAAGCATATGGAATCCTACCCATACGCTCTCTCTCTTAAGGTATTGTCGGACAATCTCTTTTCGAAAGAAAAATTCCATGGCCTATCGGTAGATAGCCTTTCTTGGAATTCTCCATGCTGAACCTTTTCAGCATAGTATCAATGTACGTAGACTGGGATAAGCCAAGCAACCTTTTGGATCTATCCCTATAGATCCTCATCCCTAGGATGTAGGAAGCTTCTCCCAGATCCTTCATGGAGAACTGTGACGATAGCCAAATCTTTATTCCCTGTAATGTAGGGACATCATTCTCGATTAAGAGAATGTCATCCACATACAATACAAAAAATACTACTACTGGACCATTAGCCCACTTATAAATGTAGGGCTCTTCTCCATTCTTAACGAAGCCATACATTTTGATCGTCCTATCAAAACGTATGTTCCAACTCCGAGATGCCTGCTTAAGTCCATAAATGGATCTTTGTAGCTTGCATACCTTAGACTCATCTGTGGATGTGAACCCTTCAGGTTGTATCATATACACCTCTTCGTCCAGCTCTCCATTTAGGAAAGCTGTCTTCACATCCATCTATTAGATTTTATAGTCTAGATGGGCAGCTATCGCAAGCATAATCCGAATGGATTTGAGCATTGCCACAGGAGAAAACATCTCATCATAGTCTATACCATAACGTTGACGATATCCCTTGGCAACCAGACGGGCTTTATAGGTCTCCACCTTTCCATCTGCGCCCCTCTTCCTCTTGAAGACCCACTTACACCCTAGGGGTTTCACTCCTTCGGGTGAGTCAACCGATGTCTACACATCGTTTACCTTCATGGACTTCATTTTGGATTTCATGGCCTTTAGCCATTTCTCAGAGTCAGATCTCTGCATTGCATCCATGTAGGTGATCGGATCCTCATCATTTTCATCAAGTTTGATAGGATCGCCATCCCGGATCAAGAAACCATAGTATCTATCCGGTTGATGTGGTACTCTACCAGACCGCCTTAAGGGTGCATAATCAATGGGCTCCGGATCTGATCTAATCAAATCCGATTCAGGTTCAGTAACATGTATCGATTTTTCCATCTATCGAACTTCGTCAAGTTCGACCTTAGAGGCAACAGTTTCTTCACTAAGGAACTCCTTTTCTAAAAAGATTGCCTTAAGGCTGACAAACACCTTTTGCTCATCAGCAAGGTAGAAATAATACCCTTTGGTCTCTTTTGGGTACCCTATAAAATTACACTTGTCAGACCTAGGTCCAAGCTTGTCTGTAATTAAACGTTTAACATAAGCCGGACACCCCCAAACCCTAAGGTGCGAGAGTACTGACTTACATCCTATCCATATCTCATATGGTGTTTTGGCTACAGACTTACTCGAAACTCTATTTAGAAGGTAACAAGCCGATTCGAGCGCATATCCCTAGAGGAAGATCGGCAGACCAACAAACCCTATCATAGATCGAACCATGTCCAATAAGGTCCGATTCCTCCTTTTAGACACACCATTATGCTGTGGTGTTCCAGGAGGAGTCTACTGAGAGAGAATCCCATTCTCTCCTAGATACGTCAGAAACTTATTGGAAAGGTATTCACCTCCTCGATCAGATCGAAGAATTTTAATATACTTCCCAGTTTGTTTTTCTACCTCATTTCGAAATAGTTTGAACATTTCAAACGACTCCGACTTATGCTTCATTAAGTAGACATACCCATATCTCGATAGGTCGTCTGTGAAGGTTATGAAGTAGAAATATCCACCTCTTGCACTTGAGCTCATAGGTCCACATACATCAGAATGTACCAGACCCAAGAGTTCACTGGCTCGCTCACCTTTTTCAATAAAAGATGACTTGGTCATCTTTCCAAGAAGATAAGACTCATAGGTTGGAAGTGATTCACAATCATCAAGTTCAAGAATTCCTTCTTGAGCCAACCTGTTTATCCTATTCTTATTGATATGACCTAGTCTACAGTACCAAAGGTAGACTTCTGACACATTATCTATTCTAGGGTGTTTATCGAAGTTTTGAACCACATTAACAGGCTGTGATAGTAAGTAAATTCTATTATTTAATTGTCCAACAAACATTGTAACACCATTCAAAATGATATTGCAAATATTTTTTTTTATTAAAAAATCATAACCGTACATGGCCAAAAGGCCTACAAAAATAATATTTAATAAAAAGCTTGGACAATAGTGACATTCACTCAGAATTATATTACGAGAATTGATTACAAGACTCATGATTCCTAAAGCTAGAACTGGAACTTTGCTTCCATCTCCAACGTTCAGGAACCTCTCGCCTTCATCAAATCTCCTACTGACCTGCAGACCTTGCATCGAATTACAAATATGATAAGGGCTTCCGGTATCCAATACCCAGGCAGTAGTATCACAAATGGAAAATTTGCAAGGAGTTATCATATAATTACCTTGCTTCTTCTTCGGCCTGTTCGGGTCCAGGGAGGCAATGTATTGAGGACAGTTCCTCTTCCAATGCCCCTGCTTCTTGCAAAAGAAGCACTCCGCCTAGCTCTGGTCGGGCTTGCGCTTCTTGGTCTGACCCTGTGCAACCGTCCCAGCATGAGGCTGCACCTTCTTGTTCTTCTTCTTCTTGTTCTTCTTCCCCTTCCCAAAGGGTCAACGACGAGAAGAAGACCCTCCCACTACATTCACCGACTCCTTATGGAGCTGGTGATCCTTCTCAAAGTTCTGCAGCAACCCCAACAACCCGTGGTAGTTTACTACAGGCTTTGTCATTCGAAAATGAGTAAAGAATGAGAGGAAGGACTTGGGTAAGGAATTAAGGATCACATCCTTACCGAGCTGCTTGTGCAGAGGAAAACCCAATTTGCTTAGGCGCTCAATTATCTCGATCATGTATAGTACATGATCAGTGACTGAGGCCCCATCCCTCATCCGAGCATTGAAAATGGCACAACTAGTTTTGTGCCTTTCAATGTCGTCAGGCGTGCCAAAGGAGTCGTTCAACATTTGAAGCATCTCCTGTGGCTGGGCGTTCTCAAACCTGCGGCTGAACTCGTCATTCATTGCTGCCAGCATAATACATCAGACGGTAGTGCGGTCATTGAGCCACTTCTAGTAAGTATCTCGGATCGCCTTACTAGCATTCGGAGCTGGCTCCTCAGGTGCTGGATCCGTTACTACATAAAGGATCCGCTCATGCTCAAGGATGATTTTCAATTTTCGATATCAGCTATCGAAATTAGGTCCCATGAGCTTGTCATTATCTAATAATGACCGGAGCGACAGGGTAGTGGCCATAGCTGTATAAAGGAAAATCAGACCTCTATTAGTACATAAATTAATACTAAAGACTTGGACTTTAGTCTAAAGTTTTTTTCAATATTTTTACGAACTGGTAGCCTCAACCTCCAATTCGAAGAATTACTTTAATTTCTTAATGGGTACTAGAATCCACACAGACTACACACGAGCTCAACTTTGGTTGGTCAACCCATGTGTATCTATGGGTAGGTTCTTAACCAGTTATTTCTCTAAACAACTTCTAGTAATTGATTTTGCCCCAGAACCTAATCAGTAGGCTTTGGCCTCCACTGAAAAGATCTGGTTAGGTCCAACCATTAACATGACTTAATTTGATGAATCAGACCAATAAATGATCAGGCCCGACTTTGGCCGGCCAACCTAACCACCATCAGAAAGACTCAATCAAATTATCATATTATGAATGATAATTCCATTAGCCAATGAGCACCAGGCCTTTGGGCCTCCACTGATCATTGAACTAATGGACTCATTATCACTCAATGGGAGGCATTGACTTAGTTATCATTATAACTTAATCATTTTAGGGACCTAATAATTTTTGAGGATTTTATTAAAGATAGTAGAGAAGAAATCATCCAGCCAATTTCAATCCTCCCACTAACTTCACCAAGTCAGATTAAAAAAGATTTAATTAAACTGGCATTAGGAGCACCTAAATCAGTCACACTGATTTACCTAATGACATGGGTGAGCTCTAATCACAAGTGATCTAATCAAAATCTAACTTACCAGATTGGCTAGGTAAGTGAGATCAGTGGTGGAGATTTGCCATTAACTCGTCAATGATCGAATCAATGCGAGTAGCTCCCGCTTAAGAACCACTGATCAAAACTGCTAAACTTACCTTAGACACCAACCGGTTCATTAGTTTTAATTTTGATCAATTTAGTAAATAGGGCTCCACTGTGTAGCCATGAATTAAGTCCATCTTGGTCTAGTTAAAGACATGGACCCATTCAACTACAACTATTGAAGTTGAGTCTAGAGTATCTTTGACCTAATCTAATTCAACTTTTGATTAGATTTGACCAATTACTCCATTTAGTCCATTTTTAAGCTAACCTTAGGTCTAACCCAATTATGGACCTAATTCATCTAACCCATTGACCCACAAGTTTATGCAATTGTCTTAGGTCTTAATTCACAATTCTAGACCTACTAGACAACACTTAATTCTTTTAATTAAGTACTTGGGCTGATGGGTCAGGGTTTGGCATTTCAAAAATAATTTTCAAATTTTGAAAGATTTTATTTTCTGTTCACCAAATGTGTTGACTCATTTCACAAACGGGTCAGCATAATTCATAAACATCAATCCTATTGCTCATTTCATAACAGAAAATAACTCAAAATAAATCATGAATTTTTTTTTAGATCTAATCTAACATATTCATGATAAATTTTATAATTAAGTCCTTTCGCTGCTTCATCGGTATGGGATATAATTGCATCGGCACCCCTACCGCCATAGGAGACCCCATCGAATGGGAAGAGAGGGCCTTTAAACCCTACTTTTCTCCTATGATCGGACGGCCATGGCAACCAACCCAATTAGATTACTTGCTACTTGGATCAAGTATATCTAAATATACCAATTTCAAAATTTAAATTTTGAATTTTAAATTTCAAATTTTAGATTTCAAATTTCAAATTTCAAATTTGAGATTTCAACCAAATTTCAAATTTTGAATTTTTGAATTTCAAATTTCAAATTTTGAATTTCAAATTTCAAATTTGAAATTTCAAACAAATTTCAAATTTCAAATTTCAAAATTCAAATTTCAAAATTCAAATTTCAAATTTTGAATTTCAAATTTCAAACTTCTAACAAATTTCAAATTTTGAATTTCAAATTTAAACTTATAGATTACACCTTAATCTACGCATGCATATGTATATCATATTCTAGAACCTTGCTCTGATATCATTTGAAGCGAAAATTCAGTGGAGGGGCAAAATGGTAATTTTAAAACTTTTTTAGAATTACTATTTTACAGTAGAATTATTAATTAATCTCATTAATTAATACTAATTAACCTTACACTAAGATCTAAATATGATACAACAGCATGCATTTAAATTTGAAATTCAAATTTGAAACAGTAAACTTTTTACTGTACTGTGTTCAGAACACATCACCTTTTTTGGGTAGTCGATCACCGTAATCTGATCATCGTCAGGGGGCTCTGATCATCACATCATAGCCACACTAGTATCTGGCCTCTGTGGATCATCCACACGAAGCTCCCATCTGATCGGCTCCTCACGAATGCTAGTTCGTGATTTCACCCTTTTGATGGCTGATGTTGATCGAACTCCTTCGATCGATGTGTGCTGACTCTTCGAATGCTCCAGATCATCTGCATGATTGGTTAGAGGCTGATGGATCTCTTTCTGAAATTTGGTGGACTCACGACACTCGTGGCACACCAATCTCACTTCCCGAACCCTAGGTAGAAACCCTAGGGTACACACCAAAAACCCTGCGCCCACTTCTCTCTCCTTTTTCTCTCCTCTCGGTAAATTTTGAACACTTCAAAATTTTTCCAAAACCTCCCCACGCCCCTTATCTTTTCTTTCTTTCATTGCCCATGCCCCCTCCCTTTCTCATTTTATAAAACATCACAAGAGAAGTTGAAAGCGTGTGAGTGGATAAGAAGAGGTGGTTGCTCACTTAAATTCAAATCAAATTTGAATTCAAGTGTCAACCAATCTTATCCTCATCCATTTGTGCGAGAAAGAAGAGATGGCGTGGCCTTTTTTTTTCTTTTTTATGCGTGGAGACTTTCACGAGAAACCATTTCTCGTGTGGAATATGGGGTGCACAAAAGAGGATAAGTTGGTGCATGGTTATTTGGTAATCCATTCAAATTCAAAATCCCTTTGAATTTGGATGGGTAACAAACCAAGTTAATCCAAATAATTGGCACACAAAAACATGGGCGTGAGAGAGCTTTGCGTGGGAGAAAATTTATGAGAAAATTTTTTCTCATGAATTCAAATGGGCGCAAGGAAGTGGGTGGCGCAGGGAATTTAAAACAAGGTGGTTTGATTCAAATTGAGCTAACCTAATTAAAATAGGTTAAGCACAATTAGACCAGATTAAACCCAACATAATTAGGCTTAATTAGGATTAATAAAATTTTAATCAAATCAGAAATTAACTAAGTCTAACCCCTGATCAAATCAGGGACTAAACCACCTTAGCGATTAGATCAACACTTAACCTAATCTGGTCAATCCAAACTGAATCCAATTCAATTGGACTTGATCTAAAAATAATTACTCAATCAAATTGAGTTAATTAGCGATCAAATTACTAATTAAACCTCTCATAAATATTGAATCCAAATCCGATGGGCTATTAGGCATCAGAGACCATCGATATGAAACCCTGATCAAAGAGTTCAAATTTCAAATTCAAAATTTGAAATTAAAAATTTTGACCCCGGTACCCAAAATATGTGGAACTCATGATCAGAGAATCTTAATTCTCAATCATAGAGTCTCAGACACATAAGACTCATAATCAGCCATCAGATCAGAAAGAAACCTCTAATGTGTGTGACCTCGCAGGTTCGAACCTAAGCCGGTAGCACAGGAACCAATTCCTGTACTAATCGAAGTGACCATCTAGCAATGGTACCCTACGACCAGATAGATCGAATAGTCACAATCGCAACATTCAGAACCTACGTGAATATGGTTACCATATAATTCATCCCTTTTGACCCCTGTGTTTAGGATGACTCAGGGTTAAACTATCAACCCTGATGAGATCATCCGAATCGTGCTCAACTCAATTAGTCCTGTGACTCCTCACTAGGACTACCCTGACCAAGATTTGGCTAAATTGAAACACGACTGTACACAGCTCCTAAACTGGAGTGGTCAATCCCATCTTGACACACGCACCGACAAGTCAAGTACTTGACTACACCCAGCAGCCTTCCATCACTGAATTAGAAATTCAGATAGTCCAGTGCCTAAGTGTAGTGAGTTGCTTGCAAGTCACCGTGGCGGTCTCAGGTCAGAGGGATATTTATACCCATATCCCATCGGAGCAAATCTTGACAGCAGAAATAGCTCCGGAGTCGGTCACATTCAGTACAGATGTACCATTACATCTCATCTGTATGCCATACCAGTGTCTCCACACTCCTTGATTATGAAGACAACCAACCCATATGGTACACAACGACCTATGCTCGATAAACATTGTCGTCCTTGGTAACAACGTATCATTTGATCACGAACAGATTTAAGGACTAAGCGACAAATCCTCCTTTGTCGAGTCTAAATAGTCCTAAGGACTTCACCACAACACAGGAGTTCATTAGAAGATGAAACATTTGTGATGAAAAAATACCAAAATAATTTTTATTTATTTATAATTCATGTACTAATACAAAAAGAGTACAACCATCAACAGACCGACGATTGGCTTTGGGACACTATTCTCAATAATCTTGTTATTATTTTTAAGATTATAATGAACCCCATAGGTCTGGACAATAGTTTTAGAGCCGTGATGAGATCATGCCTGTGAGACCTAAATCCTTGATAGCCATGATCTAAAATATTTTCAATCATTAATTTATTGAGTCAGAGATCAGTGATATCGGTAAGACTGATATATCCTATGTATGCTCAATGATGAGGGTAGTTGATCCCACAATCACTTATGTGGTGATCCTAATATAAAGATATGGGTGCTCATTAGAGAATGAGTTCACTGAATAGATCTGTGAGAGAATATTTGATGGAGTCTTATTTACATATCAGCTAATAGTTCTCTAGTGAGAGTTGTGTAAGTGATCATTTAACCTGAGATCACCATGGTGTTAGATGTGTGCCCTAGATGTCAGATTGACTGACACATTCCTGTACAAATCTAAGAGAAAATTTATAATTTTGACTATAAATAAATAAATGGGTTATTCTACTATCATATTGTGTACATTATGTCTGTGATACATCCTTTGAGTTAGTAAGAATGTTAATTTATATTTTCAAGAGTTAAAAATTTAAGGCATGAATTTACATAACTAACTCATAAACAGCTCCTGACCATAGAATCATCACGAGGATGGTGATCGATCCAGAAGGTTGGTGTACGATCGCTTTCTTAGGATAGATGTGTCTTGAGTCTATGGTGTAGAGACACTAGAGTGAGAGTACAGATATTCATTGAGAATGAGAATACTGAGCATGACCACCTCGAGTAGTCATAAGGAAATCTACCTTCTCGTCGATGACTAGCTCGATGCTGCAGCTGTGTGTCTAGTTCTTTGACTTGAGGTATATCGATAGTTCACCTTGAGTGTGTTATAGTTTGACTACACTATAACTCAATCTCCTAGCCATTCAGAACCCTGAGGTGTATGTTGGCTGTAGCATATTCATTGTAGGAACCAGATCGCACCAAGAAGGGATCTATCAACCTCGATAGATGAGAGGAGTAGTCCTATGATGATCGAAAGATTGAGTCCTTAAGCCCATGGCCATGGTAGGGTGAAATAATGGAAAAGAGTTTTTCATTGGGGTTTCACATCAAACTCGGATCAATTGATTGATTTATATGACTGATGTTGGGTTTGACGAGTTCACCTTAATCCTAATTCAGTCGGAACTCATGATAGAAGAACTCAATCACACAGGTAGCTGTACTGAGAGGTTCATCTTTATTTCTGATGGGTTGCCACCATATACAGCTAGGTGTCATTGATGGATTTTGGGAGCAATTAAAATGATCTTGATGATCGATCATTCTAATTGTCTAAATCAGAAGAGTTCTGGTCCATCGAAAGGAGTTTTGATGATGTCGATGATGAGATCATGACATATCTCATTATCATACAGAAATGAACCTAACTGGATCACACAAATAAGAGTTAGGATCTAGATGTCATCAATTGAGCTAGCCCAGTTTGATTGATTTGGATTAGATCCAATTAGGTTCAAGAAAATTGTGCTAGCACACGATTGAGCCTAACTTTCTCCTCGTGTAATCTTTTCTATCTCGATTAAGCCAAATGTGATTTGACTCACCCAGAGAACTTTGAAAAGGTTTCTCACAGTCTGACTGGAGCCAATCCAGCTCAGAAAAGATTTATCTTAATTCATGAGATGAATTTAAGATAACACCTGCTAATTCCTGTCACCTGCCATTTCCATTTTAGAACATTGGTCAAACATTGACCCATGGACCTTGGACTGAAGGCCACTTGGCAAGAGGTCATTGAAGATTTTTTGTGGAGTGTCCACCTACTAAACTGAGCCTCAAAGTGAGTGCCATATTCAGATTAGGCGTGCATCCCAAGTGGATAAGGATAGAGTCCCATGAGATGAGGACTCTGATCCCTTGATCAACTTGGACTATGGGGCGCAAATCTCACTGTGCTTATCCAGTGTTGGCACCAACAGTAGGAGGGATTGTGGAGATTCTTATTTGATATGATCAAATGATATCACTCCACCAATCAAAATTTTTTCAGAATTAATTAAAATTTTTTAATTGGTCGAATGATGTGGCATTGCATGGCGCAGCAGGGTCAATTTAAACCCTGTCTGCGCCTAGGGTTTAGAGTCTCTATGCAATAACCAACAAAAGCTTGAATCCTCTCCATTTCTCCATACCTCCTCTGCTCCTTTCCCTCCCCTCTTCACATCCAAGAGGTTGGGCATCCATCTGGTGCTTGTCCAAGGCGTGGTGGCTTCCTGATTAGAAGGCTGCAGAGATTTATCGAGAAGCTGCTGTTCCAGCTACAAAAGATATTTTGAAGATCTTTTAGATCAGATCCTGATCTAATTTTTGGAGCAAAGATTTGTGAGGAGAAGATGATCCAGATCCTACTTGAGTGGATATCGGTAGAGGCCAGATGACTGCATGGCTATTTTAGAACCTCGAGCATTGCTGCGATCATCTACAGGGTAATCTAGTTACCCTAGAGGTATTTCTCTATTCCTTATATTTTTAGATTTAATTTTAGATTTAATATAAGATAATAAAAATTAGATCTAATAGATCTTAGATCTGAAATATCATAAGATAATTTTTTTTAAAATATTCCATCCCAGATCTAATTAGATCTGGAAGATCCTACAAGAAAAAAGCTGATTTTTCCTTCAACTGGTATCAGAGCCAGGTTGATGGCTCTATTTCAGATCTAATTTAGATCTGATTTTTATTTTTATTTATTTGATATTAATAGATTTTAGATGTCACATCAGATGTGATAGGATCTGAAATTAGAAAAATTTAAAATTAAATCTAAGTAGATCTAACATGTATGAGATGCATGACTAGATTAGGAATAGTTTAATCTATGAATAGTCTTATAGTTTTATATTTTAATATGATTAAAATATAAATTAGATCTAATTTATTCTTTAATTTTTTAATATTATAAATATTATATTTAAATCAAAAAATAAAAAATAAAAATTTAATTAATACATAAGATTGATCTGTTGCATATCTAGACTAGTTGTAGAATTATTCTAGTAACTATCTAGAATATATTTTATATTGAATAGTTCAATTTAAATCATATTTTTTAGATATTATATGTGATATATCAGATCTGAAAGCATGCTAATTAGATCAGATTTTAATACATGAGATGTATGCAAAGCATGTATAAGTTAGATCTAAAATTATATATGTGATATGTAACTTAGATCTAACTAATTTTGTAGTTAAATTAATATTTTTGATTAAGGTGTTCCTTATGGCTGTCTGGTCATAGAATAAAGTAGGGTTTAAGATCCTCTCTTTCTATTCAACAGAGTGTTCTTATGGCATGTAGGGGTGCTGCGCGTTCATCCTTAATCAGAAATCAAAATTTACTTTTCTGCAAAACTCTAGATCCTAAAATCTTAGGATTTATTTATATATTTTGTTTATAAACCCAAGACTTAATTAATGAATTAAGATTATGAAATTAAATTAGATCTAAAATTGAGAATTTTAGATCTAAGTCATTTTCATAAAATTAGGTTCGGACTTGGGTAGCTCAATTAGGTCTAGCAGTTGATCAAATCGAATCAAAAATTGGTTAGGTGGGATCATGAAAGCTAATAATTAACCAACCCAATAGGATTAAGTCTAGGTCAAGGTTGAATCACATTCATATGTGACTCGATCAAGTTAAGACCTAATTTGGCTCAGTGGTTAGAGCCTGAATTGTAGACTAACCCAATTGGTTCTGGTTCAACAATTTGGTATCTAAAGTAAGTTGGGCAGATACGATCGACTGGTTTTTAATTGGGAGCTACTCGACTCGAATGCGTTCTTGTCAAGTTAGTGGCATATCCCTTCCACCGGTCTCACTTACCTGACCATATGTGTCGATCCAGTTCTGATTTAAGGTGGCTAACAATTTGAGCTAGCCCATAACACTAGGTTAGTCATAATTATTATGACTATGTCAAGTCAAATTTAATGAGACCTAATGTTAGATGTGTGCCCTAGATGCCAGATCGGTTGACACATTCATGTACATATCTAAAGGCAAAATTATAATTTTGACTATAAATGAATAAAAGGGTTATTCTTCTATCACATTATGTACATTGTGTCTGTGATACATTCTTTGAGTTAGTGGGAATGTTAATTCATATTTTTAAGAGTTAAAAATTTAAGGCATGAATTTACATAACTAACTCATAAACTGCTCCTGACCATAGGATCTTCACGAGGATGGTGATCGATCCGAAAGGTTGGTGTACGATCGCTTCCTTAGGGTAGATGAGTCTTGAGTCTACGGTGTGAAGACACCAGAGTGAGAGTATAGGTATTCATTGAGAACGAGAGTACTGAGCGTGACCACCTCGAGCAGTCATAAGGAAATCTACCTTCTCGTCGATGACTAGCTCGATGCTGCAGTTGTGTGTCTAGTTCTTTGACCTGAGGTGCATCGTCGGTTCACCTTGAGTGTGTTATAGTTTGACTACACCATAACTCGGTCTTCTAGCCATCTGGAATCCTGAGGTGTATGTTGGCTGTAGCATATTCATTATAGGAACCAGATCGCATCAAGATGGGATCTATCAACCTCGGTAGATGAGAGGAGTAGTCCTATGGTGATAAAAAGATCGAGTCCTTAAGCCCATGGCTATGGCAGAGTGAAATAATGGAAAAGAGTTTTCCATTGGGGTTTCACATCAGATTCGGATCGATCGAATGATTCATATGACTGATGTTGGGTTTGATGAGTTCACCTTAACCCTAATTCAGTTGGGACTCATGATAGTGGAACTCAATCACATAGGTAGCTACACCGAGAGGTTCATCTTCAGTTCTGATGGGTTGCCACCATATACTGCTAGGTATCACTGATGGATTTTGGAACAATTAGAATGATTTTGATGATCGATCATTCTAATTGTCTGAATCAGAAGAGTTCTGATCCATCGAAAGGAGTTTCGATGATGAGATCATGACATGTCTCATTATCATACAGAATTGAACCTAACTGGGTCACACAAATAAGGGTTAGGGTCTGGATGTCATCAATTGGCTAGCCCAATTGATTTGGATAAGATCCAATTAGGTTCAAAGAAATCGTGCTAGCACTCGATTGAGCCTAACTTTCTCCTCGTGTAATCTTTTCTGTCTCTACTAAGCCAAATGTGATTTGGCTCATTCAGAGAACCTTGAGAAGGTTTCTCTCAGTTTAAATGAAGCTTGTCCAGCTCAGAAAAGGCTTATCTTAATTCATGAGATGAATTTAAGACAACACCTGTTAATTTCTAGCACCTGCCAATTTCATTTTAGGACATCTGTCAAAAGTTGACATATGGGTCTTAAACTGAAGAGGACTTATTGAAAGATTTTTGTGGAGTGTCCACATGCCTAAACCTAATCAAATTATATGCCATAATCAGATTATGGCATGAGCCCAATTGGATTTAAGTGGGCGCCCCAAATGGATAAGAACCAAAGAGTCCTGATAAACTTGGACTCTTTGGCGCCACCTTATTTGAGCCTATCCATTGTTGGTGCCAACATAGGAGAGAGTATGGGGATTCTTATCTGATATGATCAGATGACATCACTCCACCAATCAAAATTTTTCCAAAATTTATTGGAATTTTTTGATTGGTCGAATGATGTGGCACTGCGCAGCATACAGGTTCTATATAAACCCTACTGCACCTAGGGTTTCGGGGCTGAACTTGTTTTGTGCAAAAAACCTATTGGTTGCTTCCCCCTCCCCTCTTCTCCATGTCCTCCTTTCTCTTCTTTCTCCTCTCTTCACGTCCAAGAAGTTGGACATTCATCTGGCATAGGTGCAAGGCGTGGTGATGCCTGGAACAGAAGGCTGCAGGACTTCTTCGACAGGCTGCTGCTCCAACTTCAGAAGGAGTTCTGAAGTACTTTCAAATCAGATATTGATCTAATTTTTGGAGTATAGAATCATGAGGAGAAGATGTTCTAGATCCTACCTGAGTGGATACTGGTAGAGGCCAGGCACTTGCGTGGCTACATCAGAACCTCAGGCAGTGCTGCGATCATCTACAGGGTAATTAGATTACCCTTGAGGTATGTCTATCTTTCTCATGCTTTTAGATTTAATTTTGAAATTAAAATATCAGATAATAAAATTAGATCTAATATACATTAGATCTAAAATAGTATAGGATAAAATTTTAAAATTTATTCTGCCTCAAATTTGATGAAATCTAGAAGATCCTACACAGGAAAAAGGCGGTTTTTCCTTCAAGTGGTATCAGAGCCAGGTTGTTGGCTCTATTTCAGATCTAATTTAGATCTGATTTTAATTTTAATTTATCTGATATTAAAAAATTTTAGATATCACATCAGATGTGATAAGATCTAAAATTAAAATATTTAAAATTAAATCTAAGATGATCTAACATGCATGAGATGCATGACTAGACTAGGATTAGTTGAATCCATGAATAGTCTTAAGTTTTATATTTTAATGAGATTAAAATATGAATTAAATCTAATTTATTCTCTATTTTTATGATTTTATAAGTGTTATAATTAGATCAGAAAATAAAAAATAAAATTTTAATTTTTTCATAAAATTAATTTGTTACATGCCTAGACTAGTTGTAGAATTGATCTAGTAACTTGTCTAGAATAGATTTAATTTTGAATAGTTCAATTTAAATCTTATTTTTTAGATATTACATGTGATGTATCAGATCTGAAAGCATGTTAATTAGATTAATTTTTGATACATGAGATGTATGCAAAGCATGTATTAGTTAGATCTTAAATTGTATATGTGATATGTTAATTTAGATCTAACTAGTTTTGTAGTTAAATTTATATTTCTGGTTAAGGTGTTCCTCATGGCCGTTCGATCATAAGAATGAAGTAGGGTTTAAAGGCCCTCTCCTTCCATTCAATGGGGTGTTCATATGACGTGTAGGGGTGCCGCGCATTCATCCTTAATCAAAAATCAAAACTTACTTTTCTGCAAAATCCTAGATCCTGAAACCCTAGGATTTATTATACATGCTTTGTTTATGAACCCAAACTTAATTAATGTATTAAGTTTATGAAATTAAATTAGGTCTAAAATTGAGAACTTCAGATCTAAGATATTTTCATAAAATTGGGTTCGGGCTTGGGTAGCTCAATTAGGTCTAGCGATTGATCAAACTGAATTAAGAGTTGGTTAGGTGGGATCATGAAAGCTAATAATTGACCAGCCTAATAGGATTAAGTCTGGGTCAAGGTCAAATCACATTTAGATGTGACTCGATCAAATTAAGACTTAATTTGGCTCAGAGGTTAGAGTCTGGATTGTAGGCTAACCCAATTAGTTCTGGTTCGACAATTTGGTGTCTAAGATAAGTTCGACAGATGTGATCGATTGGTTTTTAATTGGGAGCTACTCGACTCGAATGCGTTCTTGTTGAGTTAATGGCATATCCCTTCCACCGATCTCACTTACCTGGCCATATGTGTTGATCCAGTTCTGATTTGAGGTGGCTAACAATTCGAGCTAACACATGCCACTAGGTTAGTCATAATTGTTATGACTATATTAAGTCAAGTTTAAAGAGACCTAAATCAAATCTCTCTAAGAAAATATTAAGTCTAGGTCTTCCACCATTGTGGATGTGCGGGCCCTTCTCGGGGTTGATTGTTTTCGGCTCGTTACAGTGGCTCAGTTGCATCGAAAAGATGCAACCATGTCCATTAGGCATTGGATGCTACGGATTAGAGGATGGGTTGGGCTCAATATTTTGGATACGGTGAGGGACCCAATCAGAAATCTAGTTCGTGCAAATGGTGGGTTTGGCTTAACTAAAGATTGGAGCAATATCTCGGATACGGTGAGCTTCATGAATTAGAGATCAAGTTTTGGGTGCACCATGATTAAAGAATCATTGGACAAGAGTTGTCCACTCATCGGTTGACCCATCACCAATAACTGTTAGGTGAGGTGATGAGCCAATCGGTAAGACCGCACCATCTACTAGAAATCACTAATCATGGAGATTTTCACATCTCTACCAAGGGAGTGTAGGGATTTGAGAAAATAGTGAGAGCCTAATTTGTTTAAAAATGAAAACCCTAAACAAATTGGTTGAGTCTGATTACAAAATCTAACTAGAAACTTTCGACTCTCTACAGGAAACATGTTTGCCTCAAACCCCCTGACCAAAATTCTAGACACTCATAGACTGACTAGACCAAATTTTAAGGACTGGTTGAGAAACTACAGAATTGGTCTGGGTTCCAAAAAAATTGACTCATGTCTTGGACTAGGACCCACTTGCCATGCCAGCACATCCGACTACTGAACAGAGAGCGTCTCTAAAAAAGTAAATGGATGATGATAACAAAGCCAGGTACTACATGTTGGGTGCAATGTCTGATGACTTGTAGTGCCAACATGAAAGTATTTTGACTACCCACCAAATGTTGGCTCACCTACAAGAGTTATTTGGTGAACAGAGTTGCTTAGCCAAGTATCAAGTCTGTCAAAGACTTTTTAAGGCCAAGATGTGTGATGGACAGTCAATCCAAGATCATTGTTTGACAATGATCAAGGATCTTGAGGAGCTTGAGAAGCTCGGTATCATCTTAGATAAAATTTTTAGATTGATGTGATCCTTCAGTCCTTGTCCGATGCATATGGTCAGTTCATCATGAACTTTCATATGCATAAGATGCAATGTACCTTGGCTGAGTTAATGAATATGCTGGTTACGGCTGAGCTTTCAATGAAAGGTTCAAAAGGCTCAGTTCTTACTGTGGAGCGGACTTTTTCCAAGAGAAAGTCTTTTGAAAAGAAAAAGAAGTCTGTGAAGAAGCAAAAGGTGGATGGGAAGAAGAGGAAGCAAAACTATCCTCAGTACCTGGCCACCCTGAAGAACAAGAAGGATGGTCCTTCTGGAGGTATGCTCATTATTGAATCTAACCTTATGGTTTCTTTTGCATCCAGTTGGGTACTTGACTCTGGTTCTAGTGCTCATTTGTGCACTTCTATGCAGGGTCTTAAGGAGAGCAGGAGGCTGAGGGATGGGGAGATGATCCTATGCATCGGAAACGGAGCAAGAGTTGCTGCTGTGGCCGTAGGAACCTACCCTCTGCAATTACCGTTAGGATTAGATTTAGTTTTAAGAGACTGTTATTATGTGCCTGCAGCAAGTAGAAATTTAATTTCTGTTTCATGTTTAGCACAAGAAGGCTATGTGATTAGCTTTCATAAGGACCATTGTAATATTTTTTATGAAAATAATAAAGATGCAAATGATTTTATTATTAATGGTCTCTATCAGTTACATGTTGATGTATCTATTTTTAATATTGAGCAAAATATGAATGTCATAGGAATTAAAAGGCCTAGAGATAGTCTAAATGATAAGTATCTATGGCACCTAAGGCTAGGTCATATAGCGGAAGACAGGGTTAACAAATTGGAGAAATCTGGGCTACTGAGTCCGTTGACTTTCGAGTCATATCCAGTTTATGAATCATGCCTTCAAGGCAAAATGACCAAGCTCCCTTTTGTGGGACATGGGGAAAGGGCCACAGACCTACTTGCCTTAGTACATACGGATGTGTGCGGCCCATTTGATGTGCCGGCTAGAGGCAACTTTGTCTACTTCATTACCTTTACCGATGATATGTCTAGGTACGGGTATATGTTTCTAATGAAACACAAGTCTGAAGCCTTTGAAAAGTTCAAAGAATTCAGACATGAGGTAGAAAAATAAACAGGAAAGCCCATTAAGGTTCTTCGATCAGATCGAGGAGGTGAATACCCTAGTCGGAAATTTCTAGACTATCTTAAGGACAATGGCATAGTCTCACAATAGACTCCACCTGAAACGCCTCAACTCAACGGGGTTTCAGAATGGAGAAACCGGACCCTATTAGATATGGTCCTTCCATGATGAGCTTCATGGACCTCCCTGATTTTCTTTGGGGACATTATCTCATAACAGCAATTTATGTATTGAATAGGGTTTCCTCTAAAATCGTTCCTACCACACCGTATGAGATATGGCATGGTAAGAAGCCAAGTCTGATCATCTCAGAATTTGGGGTTGTCCGGCTCATGTCAAGAGACAGCAAACGGACAAGTTAGAGTTCAGGTCTTTTAAAGCTCGATTCATAGGATATCCTTAAGAGTCTTTAGGATACTATTTTTATATTTCAGAAGACCACAATGTGATTGTGAGTCGAAATGCTATTTTTCTTGAAAAATAGTTTATTCAAGATGGTGGCATCGGAAGAATAATTAAGCTCAAGGAGAATGTCTCCCAAGAGCAATGAGCTAAAGAACCTGAGGAACCCAATCAATTAGAACCAGTCCTAACACAATCTCTTCCACCTCGTAGATCGACTAGGGTTTCCCGTCCTCCTGAAAGGTACCTAGGTACCATACAAGAGGATGTAGAGAAAATGTTCCTCATGGGAAATGAGGTTCATGGTGATGATCCCAAGACCTATGACGAGGCGATATCAGATATCAATTCTGAGAAATGGTTAGAGGCAATGAGATCAGAAATTAACTCGATGCACTCAAACCAAGTCTGGACCTTGGTAGATCCACCTAAAGTTATTGTACCTATTGGGTGTAAATGAATCTTCAAGAGAAATATAGGTGCAGATGGGAATGTGAAGATATTTAAGGCTAGGCTCATAGCGAAAGGTTATAGTCAGCGCGAAGGCATTGACTATCAGGATACCTTCTCGCCCGTAGCCATGCGAAAATCCATCCGCACATTGCTTGCTGTTGCAGCCTATTTCGATTATGAAATATGGCAGATGGACGTGAAAATGGCATTCTTAAATGGACATCTTGAGGAAGATATCTATATGGAACAGCCGCTTGGATTCACATCCAGTGATGTTGATCACAAGGTCTGCAAGCTACAAAGGTCCATTTATGGACTTAAGTAAGCATCTCGGAGTTGGAATACTCATTTCAATGATGTGATCAAAATATTTGATTTCATCAAGAATGAGGAGGAACCATGTGTGTTCAAAAAGGTCAGTGGGAGTACAGTTGTCTTCCTCGTATGGTACGTGGATGACATCCTCCTAATTGGGAATGACAGTCCCATGTTGACCTCAGTCAAAATATGGTTGTCTAAGGAGTTCTCTATGAAAGATCTAGGAGAGGCATCCTTTATACTGAGTATTAAGGTCTATAGAGATAGACCAAATAGGATGCTGGGACTTTCACAAAAGATGTACATAGAGGAGGTGCTAAAGAGGTTTAGCATGGAAAACTCCAAAAGATGTTTATTGCCTTTTAGACATGGCATTCATCTCTCCAAGAAGATGTGCCCTAGCACACCTGAGGAGATTGAATACATGAGCAAGATCCCTTATGCTTCGGCAATAGGGAGCCTCATGTATGCCATGCTATGTACACGACTTGATATAGCCCATGCTGTGAGTGTCACAAGCAGATATCAGTCGAATCCAGACGAAGAGCACTGGACTTCTGTGAAATGTATCCTTAAGTACTTGAGAAGGACTAAGGATATGTTTCTAGTCTTTGGGAATGGAGAACTCTAGATTCAGGGATCTACAGACTCAGACTTTATGTCTGATATAGATGATCGAAAGTCGACATCTGGGAGTCTGTTCATTTGTAATGGTGGTGCAGTTAGCTGGAAGAGTTCCAAGCAAATGGTGATTGCAGATTCCACCATGAAGGCAGAGTACATTGCTGCATCGAAAGCTGCGAAGGAGGCATTCTGGTATAAGAAGTTTGCCGCAGAGCTTGGAGTGATGTCATCGGATGCCATCCCTCTTTACTGCGACAATAATGGTGCCATAGCCTTAGCTAAGGAGCCAAGGTCTTACCAGAAGTCCAAGCACATCGAGCGGCGATTCCATCTAATCTATTATTACCTCGAAAAGGGTTATGTCGAGGTCAAGAGAGTCGACTCCACAGATAATGTGGCAGACCCACTGACTAAGCCATTAGGCCAACAGAAGATCGAAGCCCACCTTGAGAAGATGGGACTTAGATATGTAGCCAATTGGCATTAGGTCAAGTGAGAGTTTGTTAGATGTGTGCCCTAGATGCCAGATCGGCTGACACATTCATGTACATATCTAAGGGCAAAATTATAATTTTGACTATAAATGAATAAAAGGGTTATCCTTCTATCACATTGTGTACATTATGTCTGTGATACATTCTTTGAGTTAGTGGGAATGTTAATTCATATTTTTAAGAGTTAAAAATTTAAGGCACGAATTTACATAACTAACTCATAAACTGCTCCTGACCATAGGATCATCACGAAGATGGTGATCGATCAGGAAGGTTGGTGTACGATCGCTTCCTTAGGATAGATGAGTCTTGAGTCTATGGTGTGGAGACACCAGAGTGAGAGTACAGGTATTCATTGAGAATGAGAGTACTGAGCGTGACCACCTCGAGCAGTCATAAGGAAATCTACCTTCTCGTCGATGACTAGCTCGATGCTGCAGTTGTGTGTCTAGTTCTTTGACTTGAGGTGCATCGTCGGTTCACCTTGAGTGTGTTATAGTTTGACTACACCATAACTCGATCTCCTAGCTATCCGAAATCCTGAGGTGTATGTTGGCTGTAGCATATTCATTGTAGGAACCAGATCGTATCAAGATGGGATCTATCAACCTCGGTAGATGAGAGGAGTAGTCCTATGGTGATCAAAAGATCGAGTCCTTAAGCCCATGGCCATGGCAGAGTGAAATAATGAAAAAGTATTTTTCATTGAGGTTTCACATCGGACTCGGATCAATCGATTGATTCATATGACTGATGTTGGGTTTGACGAGTTCACCTTAACCCTAATTCAGTCGGGACTCATGATAGAGGAACTCAATCACACAAGTAGCTGCATCGAGAGATTTGTCTTCAGTTCTGATGGGTTACCACCATATACTGCTAGGTGTCACTGGTAGATTTTGATAACAATTAGAATGATTTTGATGATAAATCATTCTAATTGTCTGAATCAGAAGAGTTCTGATCCATCGAATGGAGTTTCGATGATGTCGATGATGAGATCATGGCATGTCTCATTACCATACAGAATTGAACCTAACTGGGTCACAAAAATAAGGGTTAGGGTCTGGATGTCATCAATTGGCTTGCCCAATTGATTTGGATAAGATTCAATTTGGTTCAAGGAAATCGTGCTAGCACTCGATTGAGCCTAACTTTCTCCTCGTATAATCTTTTCTGTCTCTACTAAGCCACATGTGATTTGGCTCATCCAGAGAATCTTGGAAAGGTTTCTCTCAGTTTAAATGAAGCTTGTTCAGCTCAGAAAAGGCTTGTCTTAATTCATAAGATGAATTTAAGACAACACCTGCTAATTTCTAGCACCTGCCAATTTCATTTTAGGACATCTGTCAAAAGTTGACATATGGGTCTTAAACTGAAGAGGACATATTGGAGGATTTTTGTGGAGTGTCCACATGCTTAAACCTAATCAAATTGGGTGCCATAATCAAATTATGGCATGAGCCCAATTGGATTTAAGTGGGTGCCCCAAATGGATAAGAACCAAAGAGTCCTGATAAACTTGGACTCTTTGGCGCCACCTTATTTGAGCCTATCCATTGTTGGCGCCAACATAGGAGAGAGTATGGGGATTCTTATCTGATATGATCAGATGACATCACTCCACCAATCAAAATTTTTCCAGAATTTATTGGAATTTTTTTATTGGTCGAATGATGTGGCACTGCGCAGCATACAAGGTCTATATAAACCCTGCTGCACCTAGGGTTTTGGGGCAGAACTTATTTTGTGCAAAAAACATATTGGTTGCCATCCCCTCCCCTCTTCTCCATGTCCTCCCTTCTCTCCTTTCTCCCCTCTTCACGTCCAATAAGTTGGACATTCATCTGGCATAGGTGCAAGGCGTGGTGATGCCTGGAACAGAAGGCTGCAGGACTTCTTCGACAGGCTGCTACTCCAACTTCAGAAGGAGTTCTGAAGTACTTTCAAATCAGATATTGATCTAATTTTTGGAGCATAGAATCACCAGGAGAAGATGTTCTAGATCCTACCTGAGTGGATACTGGTAGAGGCTAGACTCTTGTGTGGCTACATCAGAACCTCAGGCAGTGCTGCGATCATCTACAGGGTAATTAGATTGCCCTTGAGGTATGTCTATCTTTCTCATGCTTTTAGATTTAATTTTGAAATTAAAATATCAGATAATAAAATTAGATCTAATAGACATTAGATCTGAAATAGCATAGGATAAAAGTTTAAAATTTATTCCACCCCAGATTTGATGAAATCTGGAAGATCCTACACAGGAAAAAGGCAATTTTTCCTTCACCTAAATCAAATCTCCCTAAGAAAATATTAAGTCTAAGGTCTTTCACCATTGTGGATGTGCGGGCCCTTCCCGAAGTTGATTGTTCTCGGCTAGTTATAGTGGCTCAGTTGCACCAGAAAGATGCAACCATGTCCATTAGGCATTGGATGCTACAGTTTAAAGGATGGGTTGTGCTCAATATTTCGTATACGGTGAGGGACCCAATCAGGAATCTAATTTATGTAAATGGTGGGTCTGACTTAACTAAAGATTGGAGCAATATTATGGGCACGGTGAGCTTCATAAATTTGAGATCAAGTTTTGGGTACACCATGATTAGAGAATCATTGGACAAGAGTTGTCCACTCATCGGTTGACCCACACCAATAACTGTTAGGTGAGGTGGTGAGCCAGTCGGTGAGACCCCACCACCCACTAGAAATCACTAATCACGGAGATTTTTACATCTCTACCTAGGGAGTGTAGGGATTTGAGAAAATAGTGGGAGCCTAATTTGTTTAAAAATGAAACCTTTAAATAAATTGGTTAAGTCTGATTATAAAATCTAACTAGAAACTTTTGACTCTCTACAGGAATCATGTCTGCATCCAAACCCCTGACTAAAATACTAGACACCCACAGATTGACTGGACCTAATTTCAAGGACTGGTTGAGGAACTACAGAATTATTTTGGGTTCCAAAAAATAGACTCATATCTTGGATCAGGACCCGCCTGCCATACCAGCACGTCCGACTATTGAACAGAGAGCGTCTCTGAAAAAATAGACGGATGACGATAACAAAGCCTGGTACTACATGTTGGGTGCCATGTCTGATGACTTGCAGCGCCAACATGAGAATATTATGACTACCCACCAAATGTTGGCTCACCTACAAGAGTTGTTTGGTGAATAAAGTTACGCAGCCAAGTATCAAGTCTGCCAAAGACTTTTTAAGGCTAAAATACGTGATGGGCAGTCAGTCCAAGATCATTATTTGTTAATGATCAAGGATATTGAGGATCTTGAGAAGCTCGGTGTCATCTTAGATAAAGATTTTTAGATTGATGTGATCCTTCAGTCCTTGTCTGATGCATATGGTCAGTTCATCATGAACTTTCATATGCATAAGATGCAGTGTATCTTGGTCAAGTTAATGAACATGTTGGTTGCGGCTGAGCTTTCTTTGAAGGGTTCAAAAGGCTCAATCTTTATTATGGAGCGAACTTCTTCCAAGAGAAAGTCTTTTGAAAAGAAGAAGAAGTCTGCGAAGAAGCAAAAGGTGGATGGGAAGAAGAAGAAGACGGAACCGAAGAAGAAGGCTGCTGAAAAAGAAAAATATTTTCACTGCAATTCAGACGGCCATTGGAAGTGAAACTGTCCTCAGTACCTGGCCACCCTGAAGAACAAGAAGGATGGTCCTTCTGGAGGAATGCTCGTTATAGAATCTAATCTTACGGTTTCCTCTGCATCCAGTTGAATACTTGACTCTGGTTCTAGTGCTCATTTGTGCACTTCTATGCAGGATCTTGAGGAGAGCAGGAGGTGGAGGGATGGGGATATGATCCTATGCATCAGAAATGGAGCAAGAGTTGCTGCTATGGCCGTGGGAACCTACCCTTTGCGATTACCATTAGGATTAGATTTAGTTCTTAGAGATTGTTATTATGTGCCTGTAGCAAGCAAAAATTTGATTTCTGTTTCATGTTTAGCACAAGAAGGCTATGTGATTAGCTTTCATAAGAACCATTGTAACATATTTTATAAAAATAATAAAGTTGCAAATGGTTTTCTTATTAATGGTCTCTATCAGCTACATATTGATGTATCTGTATTTCATATCGAGCAAAATGTGAATGCCATGGGAATTAAAAGGCCTAGAAATAGTCTAAATGATAGGTATCTGTGGCACCTAAGGCTAGGTCATATAGCGGAAGACAAGGTTAACAAATTGGAAAAATCTAGGCTATTGAGTCCGTTTACTTCCGAGTCATATCCAGTTTGTGAATCATGCTTTCAAGGCAAAATGATCAAGCTCCCTTTTACAGGACATAGGAAAAAGGCCCCAGACCTACTTGCCCTAGTACATACAGATGTATGCAGCCCATTTGATGTGCCAGCTAGAGGCAACTATGTCTACTTCATTACCTTCATCGATGATATGTCTAGGTATGGGTATGTGTTTCTAATAAAACACAAGTTTGAAGCCTTTGAAAAGTTTAAAGAATTCAGACATGAGGTAGAAAAACAAACAGGGAAGCCCATTAAGGTTCTTCGATTAGATCGCGGAGGTGAATACCTTAGTTGGGAGTTTCTAGACTATCTTAAGGATAATGGCATAGTCTCAAAATGGACTCCATCTGGAATGCCACAACTCAACGGGATTTCAGAACGAAAAAATCGGACCCTATTAGATATGGTCCGTTTCATGATGAGCTTCACGGACCTCCCTGAGTTTCTTTGAGGATATTGTCTCATGACGGCAATATATATATTGAATAGGGTTCCCTCTAAAATCATTCCTACCACACCATATGAGATATGGCATGGTAAGAAGTCAAGTCTGAGTCATCTCAGAATTTGGGGTTGTCCGGCTCATGTCAAGAGACAGTAGGCGGACAAGTTAGAGTTCAGATCTTTTAGAGCTCGGTTCATAGGATATCCTAAAGAGTCATTAGGATACTGTTGGGTATAAAATAACCCCAGCTGAAGTTCATAAGAGGCCAACCCTCCCAGGACTCTTTCGGCTTCCGACCTTATGAGGCATCTTTCTGAACTCCCCCGACCGTCCGAGCTTCAACAGTACCATTCGGACTCCTCCAGTAGTCGACCTTCCATGGTGTCCTCCAAATTCTATCCAAGTTTCTACGGTGGTCGACCACCTTTCGAACTTCATCCGAGTTTCTACAATAAGCGATCTCCATCCGGACTTCCATGGCAATCGATCTCCATCCGAGCTTCTACAATAAGCGGTCTCCATCCGGGCTTCCACGGCAATCGATCTACATCCGAGCTTCTACAGTAAGCGGCATCCTTCCGGACTCCTACAAAAATCGGACTCCGTCTGAACTTCTACAGCGGATGGATTCCAGACGAACTTCTACAACGGACAGACCCCAACAATCGGATTTCTACAGTGACCGACAGTCTCCAGTGTCTTCCGTACCTCTCCAGCCATCAACCTTCAACAGCACCAATCGAACTTCAACAGTGCCAACCAGACTCCTCCAGCAGACGAACTTCCACAATGCCTTCCGAACTCTTCTATCGATCAACCTTCTATAGCGCCTTTCGAATTTCGCTATCGATCGACCTTCTGTCGGATTCCTCATGCAACCGACCTCTCCAGTGGATAGCCCTCAGATAAGCTTCTACATCAGATAAATTTCAGACGAACTTCTCTAGCAATTGGACTCCAGCCGGATTTCTCCAACAGAAAGTTTTTGTTCGGGCTTCTACAGTAGATTACTTCTGTCTGCAGCATCAATGCCTAAGGCACCCAACAATGATTAACCCATCAACAACCTCAAAAATATCATAGCTTCTCTTAAATTGCTGAGACAGAGAGCTATTCCGCTCCACCAGACGTCCCAACCGAGCTTCAGCCATCCGGCTCGAACTTCCCAACAAGTCATAACAACGGACACCACTCCACTCTCTGTAACAAACACCACGTGGCCCCACCACTCTCCAGCAAGTCGCGACAATGGACACCACTCCACTTTCTGTAACAAACTCCACGTGGCCCCACCACTCTTCGACAAGTCGCGACAACGGACACCACTCCACTCTCTGTAACAAATTCTACGTGGTCCCGAATAGCCCACTACCAGACAGTTACGGACGTCGCTGTCAATCGGTTATGCTTTTCCGTCTATAAAAGAGACCCCCCAGATACGTTCTCCTCTAAGCTCTAAACACTATCTCTAAACTCTGCTAAAATCCCATTCGAGTGCTCCATTTCTGTTGAAGCAGAGTATTGACTTAAGCATCGGAGGGTCTTGCCAGAGCACCCCCAACTCCGATTTAGACTTTTCTTGCAGGTCCCAGCGGCGGCCATGATCCTCTCGACTCCAACTTCTCCAGCCTCGGCGAAATTCTGCACCAACAGAATTGACGCTAGAGGAAGGACTGTGCCTTCGCAGGACCCTTATTTTTAAAGGAGTACTCAACGGGACTGTCTCCAATCATCTTCTTAGACATCTTCTTCTTCTTCTCCGGCCAGATCCCAACCTGATGCCTCCCCGAAAGGCATCCACCAGGCGATCTACGGCCTCCATGGCCAGATCTCAGTAAGATCTGCGAGCTCCAACCTCGTCTCCAATTTTTCAGACTCCTTCTCCTCCGATTATGGCAGTCGGCATGGAGCAGTTCGACCTACTGGTTTAGTAGGTCAAGGGCCTCACCGAAGCAGTGTAGGCCATGCAGCAGCAGCAGCAGCTGCAGGCATCTGTGCGGCTGGAAAGAGCATCGTCAAAATTTCAGAACCCGATGATCGGGCGGTCCACTTGGGCCAGTCGTCCTATATCCCTCGAGAAGGGGAAGCAAAAGGCAGAGAGCCCTCTGTCTGATCATGATTCCACCTCCGGAGGGTCCCTACCTCTGTTTGCTGTAAGACCATCGAGATTCACGATCGAGAGAATCTCTTGGATCAAAAGTTTCAAGAGATGAACCGACGGATCGAAGAGCTCCGCCATGCTCCCCCTACTTATGGTGAGGATATCTGTACTGATCCTCTTTTTTCTCAAATGATTATGCAGGAACCAATCCCATCGAACTTCAAGCTCCCCCAATTTGAGAGCTACGATGGGACCTCGGATCCGGTTGATCACCTGGAGGCCTTCCGGATAATGATGCTGCTCCATGGCATGCCAGACGCCATCCTGTACCGAGCTTTCCCATCTACTTTGAAGGGAGCAGCAAGAAATTGATACTTGGCACTGAAGTCGGGTACTATCTTCTCCTTTGATCAAATGAGCCACCAGTTTGTGGCTCATTTCGTCAGCAGCCGACGTCCCCAGAGAGGTTCAGAGTCCCTTATCAACATCAAGCAGAAGGAGGGAGAATCCATCCGAACTTATGTCAACCATTTTAAGGCCACCACATTGGAGGTTCGGAACTTGGATCAATCAGTTGCAATGGCCGCCCTGAAGAGCGGTCTTCAAAAGAATGACCTTCTGTTTTCTCTGAAAAAGAAGTATCCCAAGGACTTCGCTGATTTGCTGGCTTGGGCTGAAGGATATGCTCGAGCAGAGGAAGCCTTCAAGCTGAAGGATGAGGAGGCCCCGAAGGAGCGGCAGGAGGGTGACTCCAACAAGTCCACAGCTGAAAAAGATGTTCTCGAACTCCACCCGGACACAAGCATGTCTGAACTCCCCCCCAAGCTCGTAGGCAGAGAAGTCTAGACCGCAGAGTTTGATGGAGCTCTCCCCCAGGAAGATTCCACAGCTACGTCCCTCTCAATGCTCCAAAAACTCAAGTGCTGATGGAAATCAGGGAGCAGCTGCCAAGGCCGAAAAAGATGCACACACACCCCGGAAAGTGCAACCCTAACAAGTTCTGCCTCTATCATCGTGACCACGGCCATGATACGGAGGAGTGTATTCAGCTCCGAGATGAGATCGAGGAGCTCATCAGATGAGGTCGGCTCAATAGATTCATCCGGCACTGGCCTGAAGGTAGGAAAGATCGGCCAAGGGCCCTACCACAACCAGAGTCGCCAAGGAGGAAAGAATAGCCTGAAGATCGGCCTCCAATCGGGATCATCAACACCATCTCTGGAGGACCCCAGCGGGGAGCAGCCAGTGGATCGGCTGGACCGCCCAAGCGATAGAGGACTGAAGAATCTATAACCTTTATTGAAGAAGATGCCCAGGAGATTCAATTCTCCCATAATGATGCGATTGTAGTTTCTTTAAATATTACTGACTATGATGTATGCCGCATTCTTGTTGATAGTGGAAGCTCAATCGATATTTTGTTTTACGATGCATTCTCAAAAATATCCATTCCGGATGATCGATTAGGGCCGATAAGCTCCCCATTGGTAGGGTTCACTGGTGATGCTGTGCCAGTGGAAGAAGTAATAACTTTGGCCGTAGTTGCAGGTCGGTGCCCGAAACAATCTAGAGTGCAAGTGGATTTCCTGATAGTAAGGGCATCGTCTGCCTACAATGCAATACTCAGCCGACCTGGCCTCAATGCTCTTCGAGCTGTAGTTACGACCTACCATTTGAAATTAAAATTTTCTACAAGCCAAGGGGTCGGAGAGGTCAGTGGAGATCAAGTCCTAGCAAGACACTGCTATAACATAGCCTTATAAAGAAATGGTCAGTCTGACCCCTGTCCGGTTGATGGATTAGACACCTGCGACGACCTTGCTGAAGAATGGGATGAGCCAATTGAAGATCTTGTCTCGATTCCTTTGAACGATGGGGATGAAGAACATGTGGTGAAGATCGGCTCCAACCTGGGAGAAGAGGTATGGACACAGCTCATCAATTTTCTACAAAAGAATACCAATATTTTTGCTTGGGTTCCGACGGACATGCCGGGGATTGATGCGGAAGTCATGGAACACCGTCTAGCTGTTGATCCCAAACATCGACCGACGAAGGAAAAAATCTAAGATCATGCACCGAAAAGGCAGAAGGTGATAGCTGAGAAAGTTGATAAACTTCTGAAAGCCAGGTTCATCAGAGAAGTCAACTATCTGAACTGGGTCTCCAATATGGTTCTCGTCAAGAAGGCGAACGGCAGATGGAGGATGTGTATAGACTTCAAAAAGCTGAACAAAGCTTGTCCGAAGGACAGTTATCCTTTGTCCAGAATTGACCAATTAGTGGATGCAACCTCGGGCCACGAGCTTCTCACTTTCATGGATGCATTCTCTGGCTACAATCAAATCAAGATGGTACCAGAGGATGAAGAAAAAATTGCTTTTATCACTAACCGTGTTCTTTACTGTTATAGGGTCATGCCTTTTGGCCTAAAAAATGCAGGAGCGACCTATCAACGATTGGTGAACAAGATCATCAAAGAGCAGATCGGCCGCAATATGGAGGTCTACATGGACGACATGCTCGTAAAAAGCAAATCCTCAATGAACCACATTGTCGACCTTGAGGAGACCTTCAGCGCCCTCCGAAAATACAAGATGAAGCTGAACCCAGCCAAGTGTGCTTTTGGAGTAACCGCAGTGAAATTCTTGGGCTTTATGGTATTAGGGCACGGGATCGAAGTAAATCCGAAAAAGATTCATGCCATCTAGAAAATGACCGCCCTGAAGTCAATAAAGGAAGTTCAGTGCCTTACTGGGAGAGTAGCAGCTCTGAATCGCTTCATCTCAAGGTCGGCCGAATGGTGCCTACCTTTCTTTCGGACTCTCAAGCAGTCGAAGTACTTCTGTTGGACCACTGAATGTCAGCAAGCATTCAAAGAATTGAAGGAGTACCTCGGCTCACCTCCACTATTGGCAAAGCCCAAACTTGGAAAGGAGTTGTTCCTGTACCTATTGGTCTCTCCTGTGGCTCTCGCAGCAGTTCTGGTTAAGAAGAAGCAAAAATTCAACGATCGATCTACTATATAAGTCGAGTATCGAGAGATGCCAAAATCAGATACACTAAGTTAGAGAAACTAACTTACGCCCTGTTGATTGCAGCTCGAAGGCTCCGATCTTATTTTCAAGGGTACACCATAACATTGCTCACCGACCAGCCGATCAAGGTAGTTCTGTTGAGAATAGGGTCCCAAAGCCAATCGTCAGCCTGTTGACGGTTGTGCTCTTTCTTGTATTAGTATATGAATTATAAATAAATAAAAGTTATTTTGGTATTTTTCATCACAAATTATTTTGTCTTCTAATGAACTCTTGTGTTGTGGTGAAGTCCTTAGGACTATTTAGACTTGACAAAAGAGGATTTGTCGTTTAGTCCTTAAACCTGTTCGTGACCAAATGATACGTTGTTACCAAGGACAACAATGTTTATCAAGCATAGGTCATTGTGTGCCATATGGGTTGGTTGTCCTCTTAACCAAGGAGTGTGGAGACACTGGTATGGCATACAGGTGAGATGTAAGGGTACATCTGCACTGAACGTGACCGACTCTGGAGCTTTTTTTGCTGTCAAGATTTGCTCTGATGGGACATGGGTATAACTATCTCTCCGACCTGAGACTGCCATGGTGACTTGCAAGCAACTCACTATACTTAGGCACTGGACTATCTAAATTTCTAATTCAGTGACGGAAGGCTGCTGGGTGTAGTCAAGTATTTGACTTGTCGGTGCGTGTGTCAAGATGGGATTGACCACTCCAGTTCAGGAGCTATGTACAGTTGTGTTTTAATTTAGCAAAATCTTGGCCAGGGTAGTCCTAGTGAGGAGTCACAGGACTGTTTGAGTTGAGCATGATTCGGATGATCTAATCAGGGTTGACAGTTTAACCCTGAGTCATCCTAAACACAGGGGTCAAAAGGATGAATTATACAATAACCATATTCGTGTAGATTCTGAATGTTATGATTGCAACTATTCGATCTATCTAGATGTCGGGTACCATTGCTAGATGGTCACTTCGATTAGTACAGAAATTAGTTCCTGTGCCACCGGCTTAGGTTCGAACTTGCGGGGTCACACACATTAGAGGTTTTTATCTGATCTAATGGCTGGTGAAGAGTCCTAATGCATGTGGACTTTGAGTCCTATGTGTCTGAAACTCTGTGATTGAGAATCAGGATTCTCTAATCATGAGTTCCGCACCTTTTGGGTACCGGGGTCAAGAGTCCCACTGGTTTGGGACTTTTTGATTAGGGTTTCATATCGATGGACTTTGATGTCGATTGCCCATCAGATTTGGACTCAATATTTATGAGAAGCTTAATTAGTGATTTGATCATTAATTAACTCAATTTAATTAAATAATTATTTTTAGATCAAGTCCAATTGAATTGGATTCAGTTGGGTTTGACCCGATTAGGTTAAGTGTTGACTTAATCGCCAAGGTGGTTTGGTCCCTGATCTGATCAGGGGTTGGGCTTAGTCAATTTTTGATTTGATTAAGATTTTATTGAGCCTAATTAAGCCTAATTCAGTTGGGTTTAACTTAGTCTAATTGTGCCTAATCTATTTTGATTAGGTTGGCTCAATTAGGTTGAAACCACTTTGACCTCATCTCCCTGCGCCACCTCACTTATCTGCGCCCATTTGAATTCATGAGAAATAACTTCTTATGAATTTTCTCTCATGCAGAAGCCTTCCCATGCCCTCTCTTGTGCACCATTTATCTGGATAAAGATTGGTTTGTTGGCCATTCAAATTCAATGGATGTTTGAATTTGAATGGGCAACTAATCCATGCGCCACCTAGCCTTATCCATTTGTGTGCCATTTGCTTTACATGAGAAAGAGTTTCTTGTATAAACTCTCCTCACACAAGGGAGCCCATGCCCTTCTCTTCTCACATCAAGAGTGGATAAGGATGGGTTGGTTGGCATTTGAATTCAAATTCAATTTGAATTCAAATGAGCAACCACCTAGCTTTATCCTCTCACGCGTTTAAGATGCGTCTTGCATTGTTTTAAAGAGATAAAAAAGGTGGGGCGTGCGTATGAAATTTTTAAGAAAGAAAAGTGGGCATGAGAAAGCTTTCTGCATGGTTTTGAAAAGTTCAAAAATTCTGAGAGGAAAGAAAAGAAAGAGAGGGGGCGCAGGGTTTTCTGTGTGCACCCAAGGGATTCTGCCTAGGGTTCGGGAAGTGAGAAGGTGAGCTATGAGTGTTGTGAGCCCACAAATTTTAGAGAGAGCTTCATCAATCTCTCAAGTATATCTACTGATGATTAGAGCATCCGAGGTGTCGACAAATCAAGATCGAAAGAGTTCGATCAACATCGGCCGTCGAAAGGGTTCTGCAACGAACTAGCATTCGTGAGGAGCTGATCAGATTGAGAGCTTCGTGTGGATGATCTGCAGAGGCTAGACACACTGTGTGGCTATATTACAATGATCAGACCTTTTCGATGGTGATCAGACTATAGTGATCGACTACCTGCACGAAGGTAATATGTTCTGAACACATAACAGTAAAATATTTACTGTAGAGAATTCAAAATTTTAAATTTAAATGCATGCTATATATATCATATTTAGATCTTTGTGTAGAGTTAATATGTGTTAATTAATTAGATTAATTAATAATTTTTATTGTAAAATTATAATTTTAAAAAAGTTTTAAAATTATGGTTTTACCCCTACACTGAATTCACTTTAAATGGTATCAGAGCAGGTTTTAAAATATGATATACATTTGCATGCGTAGATTAAGTAGTAATCTAAAAGTTTAAATTTGAAATTTAAAATTTGAAATTTAAATTTTAAAATTTGTTTGAAATTCAAAATTTAGAAATTTGAAATTCAAAATTAAAAATTTAAATTTTGAAATTTGAAATTCAAAAATTTGAAATTTAAAATTTGAAATTTAAATTTGAAATTTAAAATTTGAAATTTTTTGAAATTTCAAATTTGAAATTCAAAATTTAAAATTTAAAATTTGAAATTCAAAAATTTAAAATTTAAAATTTGAATTTTGTTTGAAATTTAAAATTCAAAATTTAAAATTTAAAATTTGAAATTTAAATTTTGAAATTGGTATATTTAGATATACTTGATCCAAGTAGCAAGTAGTCTAATTGGGTTGGTTGCCATGGTCGTCTGGTCATAGGAGAAAAGAAAGGTTAAAGGCCCTCTCCTCCCATTCGATGGGGTTTTCCTATGGCGGTAGGGGTGCTGATGTGATTATATCCCATGCAGACGAAGCAGCGAAAGGTCTTAATTGTAAAGGTTCAATTATAAAATTTATCATGAATGTGTTAGATTAGATCTAAAAGAATATTCATGATTTATTTTGATTGAGTTATTTTCTGTTATGTAATTAGCAATAGAATTGCTGTTTATGAAATATGCTGATCCGTTTGTGAAATGAGTCAACACATTTGGTGAACAAAAAATAAAACCTTTCAAATTTAAAAATTATTTTCGAAATGCCAAACCCTAACCCATCAGCCCAAATACTTAATTAAAAGAATTAAGTGTTGTCTAGTTGGTCTAGAATTGTGAATTAAGACCTAAGATAATAGCATAAACTTGTGGGTCAATGGGTTAGATGGATTAGGTCCATAATTGGGTTAGACCTAAGGTTAGCTTAAAGAAATAGACCAAATTAGAGTAATTGATCAAATCTAATCAAAAGTTGAATTAGATTAGGTCAAGGATACTCTAGACTCAACTCCAATAGTTGTAATTGAATGGGTCCATGTCTTTAACTAGACCAAGATGGACTTAATTCATGGCTACGCGGTGGAACCCTATTTACTAAGTTGATCAAATTAAAACTAATGAATCAGTTGGTGTCTAAGGTAAGTTCGACAGTCTGACCAGTGGTTTTTAAGTGGGAGCTACTCGCATTGATTCGATCTCTGACGAGTTAATGGCATATCCTCATCACTGATCTCACTTACCTGGCCAACCTGGTGAGTTAGATTTTGATTAGATCACTTAGTGATTAGGACTCACCCATGTCATTAGGTAAATCAGTGTGACTGAATTAGATGCTCCTAATGCCGGCTTTAATTAAATCTTTTTTAATCTGAGTTGATGAAGTCAGTGGGAGGATTGAAATTGGCTAGTTAATTTCTTCTCTTCTATCCTTTAATAAAATCCTCAAAAATTATTAGGTTCCTAAAAATGATTGAGTTATAGTGATAACTAAGTCATAGCCTCCCATTAAGTGAGTGATAATGAGTCCATTAGTTTAATAATCACTGGAGGCTCAAAGGCCTGGTGCTTATTGACTAATGAAATTATCATTCATAATATGATCATTTGGTTGAGTCTTTCTGATGGTGGTCAGGTTGGCCGGCCAAAGTTGGGCCTGATCATTTATTGGTCTGATTCACCAAATTAAATCATTTTAATGGTTGGACCTAACCAGATCTTTTTAGTGGAGGCCAAAGCCTACTGATTAGGTTCTGGGGCAAAATTAATTACTAGAAGTTGTTTAGAGAAATAACTGGTAATGAACCTACCCATAGATGCACATGGGTTGACCAACCAAAGTTGGGCTCGTGTGTGGTCTTTGTGGATTCTAGTACCCACTAAGGAATTAAAGTAATTCCTCGAATTGGAGGTTGAGGCTACCAGTTCATAAAAATACTGAGAGAAACTTTAGACTAAAGTCCATATCTTTAGTATTAATAATTTATATACTAATAAAGGTCTGATTTTTTTTATGCAGCTATGGCCACTATCCTGTCGCTCCGATCATTATTAGATAATGACAAACTCATGGGACCTAATTTCAATAGCTGGTATTGAAAATTGAAAATCATCCTTGAGCATAAGTGGATCCTTTATGTAGTAACGGATCCGACACCTGAGGAGCCAGCCCCGAACGCTAAAGGGACGGTCTGAGACACTTACTGGAAGTGGCTCGATGATCGCACCACCATTCGGTGCATAATGCTGACTGCAATGAATGATGAGTTCAGCCACAGGTTCGAGAATGCCCAGTCACAGGAGATACTTCAAATATTGAACGACTCCTTTGGCACGCCTGACGATGTTGAAAGGCACAAAACTAGTTGTGCCATTTTCAATGCTCGAATGAGGGATGGGGCCTCAGTCATCGATCATGTACTGTACATGATCGAAATGATTGAGCACCTAAGTAAACTGGGCTTTTCCTTGCACGAGCAGCTCACTAAGGATGCGATCCTTAATTCTTTGCCCAAGTCCTTCCTCCCCTTCCTTACTCATTTTCGAATGACAAAGCCTGCAGTGAACTACCACGGCTTGTTGGGATTGCTGCAGAACTTTGAGAAGGACCACCAGCTCCATAAAGAGTCAGTGAATGTTGTGGGAGGGTCTTCTTCTGATCGTCGACCCTTTAAGAAAGGGAAGAAGAAGAAGAAGAAGAAGAATAAGAAGGTGTAGCCGCATGCTGGGACGTCTGCATAGGGTCAGACCAAGAAGCGCAAGCTTGACCAGAGCCAGACGGAGTGTTTCTTTTGCAAGAAGCAGAGGCACTGGAAGAGGAACTGTCCTCTATACATTGCCTCCCTGGACCTGAACAGGCCGAAGAAGAAGTAAGGTAATTATATGATAACACCTTGCAACTTTTTTATTTATGTACTATTGCCTGGGTATTGGATACCGGAAGCCCTTATCATATCTGTAATTCGATGCAGGGTCTGCAGGTCAGTAGGAGATTTGAAGAAGGCGAGAGGTTCCTAAATGTTGGAGATGGAAGCAAAGTTTCAGTTCTAGCTTTAGGAATCATGAACCTTGTAATCAACTCTCATAATATAATTTTGAGTGAATGTCACTATTGTCCAAACTTTTTATTAAATATTATTTTTGTAGGCCTTTTGGCCATGTACAGTTATGAATTTTTAATTAAAAAAAATGTTTGTAATATCATTTTGAATGGTGTTACAATGTTTATTGGATAATTAAATAATAGAATTTACTTACTATCACAGCCTGTTAATGTGGTTCAAACCTCCGGTAAACATCCTAGAATAAAAAATGTGTCAGAAGTCTACCTTTGGCACTGTAGGCTAGGTTATATCAATAAAAACAGGATGAACATGTTGGCTCAAGAAGAAATTTTTGAAGTTGGTGATTGTGAATCACTTCCAACCTGTGAATCCTGTCTTCTTGAGAAGATGACCAAATCACCTTTTACTGGAAAAGGTGAGCGAGCCAGTGAACTCTTGGGTCTGGTACATTCTGATGTATGTGGACCCATGAGCTCAAGTGTAAGAGGTGGATATTTCTACTTCATAACCTTTATAGACGACCTATCGAGGTATGGGTATGTCTACTTAATGAAGCATAAGTCAGAGTCGTTTGAAATGTTCAAACTATTCCGAAATGAGGTAGAAAAATAAACTGGGAAGTGTATTAAAATTCTTCGATCTGATTGAGGAGGTGAATACCTTTCCAATGAGTTTCTGACATATCTTGAGAAGAATGGGATTCTCTCTCAATGAACTCCTCCTGGAACACCATAGCATAATGGTGTGTCTGAAAGGAGGAATCGGACCTTGTTGGACATGGTTCAATCCATGATGGGGTTTACTGGTCTGTTGATCTCCCTCTGGGGATATGCACTCGAATCGGCTTGTTACCTTCTAAATAGGGTTCTGAGTAAGTCTATAACCAAAACACCATATGAGATATGGATAGGATGTAAGCCAGTACTCTCGCATCTTAGGATTTGGAGGTGTCCGGCTTATGTTAAATGTTTAATTATGGACAAGCTTGGACCTAGGTCTGACAAGTGTTATTTCATAGGGTACCCAAAAGAGACCAAAGGGTATTATTTCTACCTAGCTGATGAGCAAAAAGTGTTTGTCAGCCTTAAGGCAATCTTTTTGGAAACGGAGTTCCTTGGTGAAGGGACTGTTGCCTCTAAGGTCGAACTTGAGGAAGTTTGGCAGATGAAAAAATTGACACAAGTAGCTGAACCTGAATCGAATTTGGTTAGATCAAATTTGGAGCCCATTGTTCCTGCACCCTTAAGGCAGTCTGGTAGAGTACCACATCAACCGGATAGATACTATAGTTTCTTGGTCTGGGACGATGATCCTATCGAACTTGATGAAAATAATGAGGATCCGATCACCTACATGGATGCAATGCAGAGACCTGACTCTGAGAAATGGCTAGAGGCCATGAAATCCAAAATGGAGTCCATGAAGGTCAACGATGTGTGGACATTGGTTGACCCACCTGAAAGAGTAAAACCCATAGGGTGTAAGTGGGTCTTCAAGAGGAAGAGAGGCACAGACGGAAAGGTGGAGATCTATAAAGCCTGTCTGGTTGTCAAGGGATATCGTCAACGTTATGGTATAGACTATAACGAGACGTTTTCTCCTGTGGCAATGCTCAAATCCATTCGGATTATACTTGCGATAGCTGCCTATCTGGACTATAAAATCTGACAGATGGATGTGAAAATAGCTTTTCTAAATGGAGAGCTGGACGAAGAGGTGTATATGATACAACCTGAAGGATTCACATCCACAGATGAGTCTAAGGTGTGCAGGCTACAGAGGTCCATTTATGGACTTAAGCAAGCATCCCGGAGTTGGAACATACGTTTTGATAGGATGATCAAAATATATGGCTTCGTTAAGAATGGAGAAGAGCCCTGCATTTATAAGTGGGCTAATGGTCCAGTAGTGATATTTCTTGTATTATATGTGGTCGACATTCTCTTAATCGGAAATGATGTCCTTGCATTACAGGGAATAAAGATTTGGCTGTCGTCATAGTTCTCCATGAAGGATCTGGGTGAAGCTTCCTACATCTTGGGATGAGAATCTATAGGGATAGATCTAAAAAGTTGCTTGGCTTATCCCAGTCCATGTGCATTGATACTATGTTGATGAGATTCAGCATGGAGAATTTCAAGAAAGGCAATCTATTGATAGGCCATGGAATTTCTCTCTCGAAGAGGGATTGTCTGACAACACCTCAAGAGAGAGAGCGTATGGGTAGAATTTTATATGCTTTGGCAGTGGGATCTATCATGTATGCCATGACATGTACACGACCAGATGTGGCATACTCATTAGGGGTAGTGAGTAGATACCAATCTGATCCAGGAGAGAATCACTGGAAGGTTGTTAAAACCATCCTGAAGTATTTAAGAAATACTAAGGACCAGTGGCTTGTTTATGGTGAATCAGACTTGAGACTTATAGGGTTTACAGACTCTAGTTTCCAGTCTGATCACGATGACAGCAAGAGTGTATTAGGATTTATTTTTATCCTTAATGGTGGGACTGTCTGCTGGAAGAGTTCCAAGCAGCACACAGTGGCTGATTCAGTTTGCGAGGCAGAGTATGTCGCTGCATCAGATGCTGCCAAAGAAGTGGTGTGGCTGAGGAAATTCATCATCGAGCTCGAAGTAGCACCCTCCCTTGTTGGTCCAGTTCTGCTCTATTGTGACAGCTCTGGAGCCATTTCTCAAATGAAGGAATCGAAGGCACACCAATAGACGAAGCATATTCTATGCTGCTACCATCTCATCTGAGAAATCATAGATCGAGGTGACGTCGACCTTCAGAAGATCAACGAGATGGAGAACTTGGCCGATCCATTTACTAAAGCCATTGCGGTGAAGGAGTTCGATGACTTCAAGTCAAAGATAGGTATTAGATACTGCATCGATTGGCTTTAGGCCAAGTGGGAGATTGTTGGGAATAGTGTCCCAAAGCCAATCATCAGCCTGTTGACGGTTGTGCTCTTTCTTGTATTAGTATATGAATTATAAATAAATAAAAATTATTTTAGTATTTTTCATCATAAATTATTTCATCTTCTAATGAACTCTTGTGTTGTGGTGAAGTCCTTAAGACTATTTAGACTTGACAAAGGAGGATTTATCGTTTAGTCCTTAAACCTGTTCGTGATCAAATGATACATTGTTACCAAGGACAACAATATTTATCAAGCATAGGTCATTGTGTACCATATGGGTTGGTTGTCCTCTTAACCAAGGAGTGTGGAGACACTGGTATGGCATACAGGTGAGATGTAAGGATACATCTACACTGAACGTGACCGACTCCGAAGCTTTTTCTGCTGTCAAGATTTGCTCTGATGGGATATGGGTATAACTATCTCTTCGACCTGAGATCGCCATGGTGACTTGCAAGCAACTCACTGCACTTAGGCACTGGACTACCTGAATTTCTAATTCAGTGACGGAAGGCTGCTGGGTGTAGTCAAGTAGTTGACTTGTCGGTGCGTGTGTCAAGATGGGATTGACCACTCCAGTTTAGGAGCTGTGTATAGTCGTGTTTCAATTTAGCAAAATCTTGATCAGGGTAGTCCTAGTGAGGAGTCACAGGACTGTTTGAGTTGAGCACGATTCGGATGATCTAATCAGGGTTGATAGTTTAACCCTGAGTCATCCTAAATACAGAGGTCAAAAGGATGAATTATACAATAACCATATTCGCGTAGGTTCTGAATGTTGCGATTGTGACTATTCGATCTATTCGGATATCAGATACCATTGCTAGATGGTCACTTCGATTAGTACAGAAATTGGTTCCTGTGCTATCGGCTTAGGTTCGAACCTACAGGGTCACACACATTAGAGGTTCCTATCTGATCTGATGGCTGGTAAAGAGTCCTAATGTGCGTGGACTTTGAGTCCTACATGTCTGAAACTCTATGATCGAGAATCAGGATTCTCTAATCATGAGTTTCACACATTTTGGATATCAGGGTCAAGAGTCCCACTGGTTTGGAATTTTTTGATCAAGGTTTCATATCGATAGACTCTGATGCCCGATTGCCCATCGAATTTAGACTCAGTATTTATGAGAGGTTTAATTAGTAATTTGATCATTAATTAACTCAATTTGATTGAGTAATTATTTTTGGATCAAGTCCAATTGAATTGGATTCAGTTGGGTTTGACACGATTAGGTTAAGTGTTGACCTAATCGCCAAGGTGGTTTGGTCAATGATCTGATCAGGAGTTGGGCTTAGTCAATTTTGATTTGATTAAGATTTTATTGAGCTTAATTAAGCCTAATTAAGTTGGGTTTAACTTAGTCTAATTGTGCCTAACCTATTTTGATTAGGTTGGCTCAATTAGGTTGAAACCACTTTGACCTCATCTCCCTGCGCCACCTCACTTATCTGCTCCCATTTGAATTCACGAGAAATAACTTCTCATGAATTTTCTCCCACATAGAAGCCCTCCCATGCCCTCTCTTATGCACTATTTATCTAGATAAAGATTGGTTTGTTGGCCATTCAAATTCAAAGGATGTTTGAATTTGAATGGGTAACTAATCCATGCGCCACTAGCCTTATCCATTTGTGCACCATTTGCTTTACACGAGAAAGAATTTCTTGTGTAAACTCTCCATGCACAAGGGAGCCCATGCCTTTCTCTTCTCATGCCAAGAGTGGATAAGGATGTGTTGGTTGGCATTTGAATTCAAATTTGATTTGAATTCAAATGAGCAACCACCTAGCTTTATCCTCTCACGCGTTTAAGATGCGTCTTGCATTGTTTTAAAAGAGATAAGAAGGTGGGGCGTGCTTAAAAAATTTTTGAGAAAGAAAAGTGGGTGTGAGAAAGCTTTTTGCATAGTTTTGAAAAGTTTAAAAATTTTGAGAGGAAAGAAAAGAAAGAGAGTTGGTGCTGGGTTTTCTGTGAGCACCCTAGGATTTCTGCCTAGGGTTCGGGAAGTGAGAAGGTGAGCTATGAGTGTCATGAGCCCACCTAATTTTAGGGAGAGCTTCATCAACCTCTCAAATATATTTGTTGATGATTCAGAGCATCTGAGGAGTTGACAGATCAAGATCAAAGGAGTTCAATCAACATCGGCCGTCGAAAGAGTTCTGCAATGAACTAGCATTCGTGAGGAGCCAATCAGATCGGGAGCTTCATGTGGATGATCCGCAGAGGTCAGACATACTATGTGGCTATATTGCAATGATCAGATCTTCCCGACGATGATCAAACTGCAGCGATCGACTACTTGCATGAAGGTAATGTGTTCTGAACACATAACAGTAAAATATTTACTGTAGAGAATTCAAAATTTTAAATTTAAATACATGCTATATATATATCATATTTAGATCCTTGTATAGGGTTAATACATATTAATTAATTAGATTAATTAATAATTTCTACTGTGAAATTATAATTTTAAAAAAATTTTAAAATTATCATTTTACCCCTGCACTGAATTCACTTCAAGTTCTGCATCGAGCGGATGCTTCTGGAAGGATAGCAAAATGAGCGATCATGCTCATGAAATTCGACATCAACTATCGACCTCGATCGACGATAAAAGCTCAGATATTAGCAGACTTCATAGTGGAATGCACTATCTCGGAAGAAGCCAAACTTGAACGAGATGAAGCTGACAACCCAGGGCTCCAGCCGAACTCTCTTGAGGAAAGAACAGATCTCCCTGATAGTTTTTGGGCCCTTTATGTGGATGGTTCCTCCAACAAGTCAGGCGCGGGTGCGGGCCTGATCTTGGTCAATCTGGAAGGAATTATCGTGGAGTACGTGCTGTGCTTTGAATTCCCTGCGACAAATAACGGAGCAGAATATGAAGCTCTGATTGCAGGACTGAAGATCGCCAAAGAATTAGAAGTAGATCGGCTCCAAGTCTACAGTGACTCCCAATTGGTGGTGGGACAGTCAGTGAAAACTATGAAGCTCGGTAGGACAGTATGGCAAATATCTCAAACAGATAAAAGAGATCATCCCTATCTTTGGCAGCTTTGACATCAAGCAGATTCCAAGAGCAGAAAATAGCAGGGCCGATCTTCTCTCCAAGTTGGCTACACTGGCTTCGGCTGAACTACCCAAGCAAGTCCTCTTCGAAGTTATGAAACGTCCAAGTGCAGAAGAATCGCAGCTTGTAATGGAGATTAGCCATGAACCCAGCTGGATTGATCCACTGGTTGCATACCTCAAAGACGGGGTTCTTCCTCATGATGCAAAAGAAGCTCAGAAGCTTAGAAACCAGGCCTCCCGATATATCCTTTATGAGGGCAAGCTGTACAAGAGGTCGTACTCTTTGCCCCTCCTGAAATATCTTTGACTTTCTGAAGCCGACTTTGCCTTATGGGAGGTACATGAGAGAGTCTGTAGAAGTCACCTGGGGGCTAGATCTTTATCCCACAAACTGCTCTGACAAGATTATTACTGGCCTACAATGTACCATGACTCCATTGAATATGTCAGAAAGTGTGATCGATGTCAGAGATATGCGAATATCCAAAGACAGCCCACCTCCAAACTTACACCCTTGAGTGCCCCATGGCCGTTTGCACAATGGGGGATGGATATCCTTGGACCTTTTCCCATGGCATCCGGGCAGCGGAAGTTCCTTTTGGTGGCAATTGACTACTTCACCAAGTGGGTCGAAGCCGAACCTTTAGTGAAAATCACAGAAGCTAAAGTGCAGGACTTCATCTAGAAGTTAATTGTTTGTAGGTTCGGCTTATCTAGAACTCTCATTACTGATAATGGATGACAATTTACTGGAGCAAGATTTGCTGAATTTTGTGAGGACTTAAACATCTCCCATAACTTCATGTCAGTAGCCCATCCGCAGGCAAACGGCAAAGCCGAGGTGACTAATAGGACTCTGTTGCAAGGAATCAAGGCGAGACTTAAAAAAGCAAAGGAAACTTGGACAGACGAGCTTTATCATGTGTTATGGACATACCGAACTACCCAAAGACTGCCCACGAGGGAGACCCCCTTTGCCTTAGCCTTCGAAATAGAAGCTGTTATCCCAATTGAACTCAAGCTTCCGTCGGCATGAGTCGTGGCATTCGACGAGCAGCACAACTCACAGGATCTCAAGGCCAACCTCGACTTGTTAGAAGAAAAGCGGGAGACAGCTCAAGTTCGGATGGCAGCCTACAAGCAGAAAGTAGCCCGCTACTACAACTCCCGGGTCAAGAGCAAAGCCTTCAGAGCGGGGGATCTAGTACTTCGGCGAGCCACTATTTCACAACCTCAGAACCAAGGGAAACTTGTCCCAAACTGGGAAGGCCCGTATGAAGTCAGGGAGGTGGTTCGGCCCGAAACATTCTATCTAAAAGAGCTCGGAGGAGCGGACCTTCCACGACTATGGAATTCGAAAAATTTACGAATGTATTACCGATAACTTTGCCTTAATTAAAAGTTTCATATTCGCATATCTTTTCTTTTGGCATGAGCTTATAATGACAGGGAGTAGCTCCTTCAAACAATCGAAACTAAGCGTGTCAAGAACAAGAAGAGAACCTCATCCCAACAAAAATGAAGGCCCGATTATTTAGAGATCGGATAGGGGGAGAGGCTCTCGCAATGGCCCTTATGTGCCCCCACAGCCATGTTAGGAACAGGAGGAGAACCTCGTCCTAACATGAGCAAAGTCGAAGACCCGATTATTAAGAGACCGGATAGGAGAGAGGCTCTCGCAACGGCCCTTATGCGCCCCCACAGTCATGTTAGGAATAGGAGGAGAACCTCGTCCTAACATGAGCAAAAGCGAAGGCCCAATTATTTAGAGACCGGATGGGGGGAGAGGCCCTCGCAACGGCCCTTATGCATCCCCACAGCCATGTTAGGAACAGGAGGAGAACCTCATTCTAACATAAGCAAAAATGAAAGCCCGATTATTTAGAGACAGGATGGGGGGAGAGGCCCTCGCAATGGTCCTTATGTGCCCCCACAGCCATGTTAGGAACAGGAGGAGAACCTCATCCTAACATGAGCAAAGTCAAAGATCTGGTTATTAAGAGATCGGATGGGGGGAGAGGCTCTCACAACGACCCTTATGCACCCCCACAGCCATATTAAGAATAGGAGGAGAACCTCATCCTAACATGAGTAAAAATGAAGGCCCAATTATTTAGAGACCGGATGGGGGGAGAGGCTCTCGTAATGGCCCTTATGCACCCCCACAGCCATGTTAGGAATAGGAGGAGAACCTCATCCTAACATGAGCAAAGTCGAAGATCTGGTTATTAAGAGACCGGATGGGGGGAGAGTCTCTCGCAATGGCCCTTATGTGCCCCCATAGCCATGTTAAGAATAAGAGGAGAACCTCATCCTAACATGAGCAAAGTCGAAGATCTGATTATTAAGAGACCAGATGGGGGGAGAGGCCCTCGCAATGGCCCTTATGTGCCCCCACAGCCATGTTAGGAACAGGAGAAAAACCTCATCCTAACATCAGCTGAAATTGACTGTGTCGGGAATGGAGGAGAACCTCATCCTGACATAAATGAAGACCTGATCGTTTAAGACCGGATGAGGGAAAAAGCCTCCTCAATGGCTCCTCTACACCCCTACAACCCCATTAGGAGCAGTGGAAAAACCCTCGTCCAAACATAAAAAAAAAGGAGAGAAAAAGGGAAAGCGATGAGCTACGCCAGAGATAAGAAAAAAATGAACTACATCTAAGACACAAGGGACCTCATCTCAACGAGGAGGAAAACTCTTATAAAAAATTCTCAGTCTCTAAGGGGGAACCCAACACTAGCAGGAGAAAATAGACTTCCTCAAAGTTACGAGAAGTTCGGGCCCCAAGCTCGAACACCAGGAGAAAGTGTCAAATTCGAATGGCCTCAAAAAGACCTTCGATCATGAACAAAAAGGGTGAATCAACACGGTGATGACCAAAAACCTTCAAACAATGTTGACATCGAATAAGACAAAAGATAAGAGAAGCTCGGTAAACAACAACTCAGAGCAAGAATAGACAAGGTAATGAGAAAATTTCTTTTCATTTCATTAGTAAAGAGAGCATTACAAAGGCCTTTGAAGATCAAAAAAAAAAACAATAAAAAAAGAAAGAATACATGGAACAAAAGGTAAAAGAGGCTTTAAGGAAGCTCAGTTTTTTCTGACTTCGAACTCTCGGTTCCAGCCATTATCAGTGATTGCTTTAAGTTCTCAACTTCTTCTTCCAGTTCTTTCTTTCTTAACAGCATCTCCCAATATATTTGGTGGAACCGCCGGCTTTTGCTCTCTGATTTTTGAAGCCTCTTCCTCAAAACTTTGGACTCCACTTCTGCATCCTTGATCGCTTGCTGCTCATAGGCCAGCTGAATTTTCAGCCATTGCAGTTCGGCCTTCTCCTTCCCAAGGGCTATGGATAGTTCTTCCATGGTCCCCCTCAAGGATCAGAGCTCGTTGGAGCCTTGAACCGAAATGGCCTGGGCTCTTTCGGACAACTGCTTCTGAAGGCGAGCAACCTCGTCGGTCGTCGTCTTGAGCCTCCTTCTGTAGTTGTCTATTTGCCCACACCAGCCGACTCGAGAAGTGTTGTAACTCGTCTTGACATCCTGTAGCTACTTCTGGAGGTTGGAGAATTTCTTCGACCAATCCCAGTCGTGGTCGGCCTGAGTTGTAAGCCAGGACGAGCTCGAGCTCCCTTCTAATTGATCGATCTTCTCCCGTGCGGCCGCCAACTCGACCTCAAGGGAGCTGATCTTGGAGGCCTGAGTCCAAGATCGATCGCTGGCACATTTTTGGAGTTCCTTAAGCTCCTTCACAAAGTTGGCCTTCTTCCGATTGTAGTCCATGAAGTTCTTTTTGGGGAGGCTCTAAAGGTGAGTAACCTCCACGGTGGCTTTCGAATGGCTCTTTCTCAGCCTGTGAGGTTCGTCATCCATCTCCTTTGATTTCTTTGTTAGGTGACGAACTTCTTTTCTCAGATCTCGATTCATGGACTTCAAAAGAATCTTCTGTGGTAGGGGAAGAGCTTCAGCAGGGCACTATTGTCGGGAAATAAGAGCGTCACAATGCAAATCATTGCAAGAAAAAAAAAAAGAAGTAGAAGAAGAAAAAGAAGCTCTCTGTAAAGAGAAATTTGATTTCATTAATTGAATAATTCTTAAGCACAAGAGAAAGAGAAAAAAAAAATTGTAACAAAAAAAAAGTACAAAATTAGAGGTCTCGGACCTCTGGAGCGGAAGTGGAGGAGCTCGATGCCCTCGAAAGGTTGGTCACGGCAGCTATGACAGTTGAAGAGGTCCCGATTGGAGGGAGATCGATAGCAGCTTCGGAAGGTCCGACTTCATCATCGGATGCTTCATCTAGCAAGCTGAGGTCGAGTTCGAAAAACTTCCCAACCACCTTCTCCTGGCAAAGCTCGAAGCCTTTGATAAAGGCTGCCTGGCCGAACTTGACATTTAGATCCCTCATCTCGGAGGAGGTGTTGAACTCCTCCATTGCTTGGACCCTTGCCTCCGAGACTAGGGTCGGGATCTACTCCTTCAGCTTGGAGACCTCGGCCCCTGCCTTCCTTCTTTCCCCCTCCAAAGCAGCCTTCAGATCTGTCGAGGTTTGTTCCTCCTTCTGAAGTGCCTCTTGGAGACTCATGACTTCGGTGACCTTCTCCTTAAGACGGGCAGCCTTAGCCTGGTGACCTTCCTTCGCCTGGGCTGCTTCCTTCTTTGCATTGTTCATCACCTCGATGTTGGCGATGAGCTGGTGTCCAATCTGCAAGAGTGGCCAGAAAGTCAATATGAAAGCTAAGAAATGAACTAAGTGAAGAAGCGAAAGGAAGAAAAAACTAAATCGGTCTACCTCAAGAAAGGACCCTAGAGAGTCCCAAACCCACTGTTCAGGATCAGCCTGGACGATCCTGTGGACGATCTCGGGCAAAACTTACCCGTCGACCAACCTTTTTATTAAATCCCTATTGTTGAAGGGATTCTCCCCCGGATCCTCTTCGGAGCCGTTGGACCCTTCGATGGCAGCCCTGCTGCTGCGGATCTTGCGAGCCATTGTCTTCTTCCTTCTCCTTCTTTTGACCCCTGATGCCTCCTCGGGATGAGACTCTAGAGTGGGAACCTCGGTCGAAGGGCTTCTTGAAGAAGCTCGGGGGACCGTGGGCTCGACGTCGGAGGGGGCATCAACGATAATGACCGCCTGGGCAAGCACGGTCGAGCTTGTCTCCTTTACCCTCGCCTTCTTCGCTGACCCAGAAGTTGTGGTGCCTTTCCTCTTGTGGGCCTTGAGATAATCGACCAGTATTCGAGCTGCATCTGCATCCATATCTGCAATAAAAAAAGATCGACACAGCTTAGAAATAGAATAAGAGAAAAAAGGAAGCAGCGAATGACTTGAGAAAGAAAAAAAATACTAGCAGGGTTGAGAGGGCTCAGGCCGACATTGAATAAAAGTTGCTCCTTCAGAAGGTTGGAGAGGAAAGGAGCTGGATAAGTCTTAAGTTTATTGAAGGCTTCAAGATCATCCTTTCCCAGGCTAGAAGCCCGACGGATGGAGTCCCTCAGGGAGCCCCAGGGGGGCAACCCCAGCATCAGGGTCGGGCATCGGGCGTAGAAGTACCTCTCCTTTCAGTTGTGGATAGAAGAGGGGGCACCTTTCAGCAACCCCTTTCTACTGAACTGGAGGGAGAAGTACCACCAGTCCCTTGTCGAAGGGTGACGCTTGAAGGTATAAAAATTTCTAAACAAGGAAAGAGTTGGCCAGAGTTCAGCTAAACGACAGAGGAAAAGAAATCCTATCAGAAACCTAAAGGAGTTCGGTGCTATAGAAACTCGAGAAATATTTAAAAAGTGAAAAAGAGCAACAATAAAAGGTGGAAGTGGAAGTCAAAGTCTGATGCAGAAGGCTTCCTGGTATAAGCAAAAGCGGCCAGGGGGAGAGGTGCTAGCCCAGTCAGTTGGCCCGGGAAGCTCAAGCTCATACTCCGGAGGAACCCCATACTGAATCCTAATCAGCGAGAGTTCATCCTAGGTCAAAGAGCTGGGAATGGTGTCTGGTACATGTTAGATGTGTGTCCTAGATGCCAGATCGGCTGACACATTCCTGTACAGATCTAAGGGCAAATTTATATTTTTGACTATAAATGAATAAAAGGGTATTCTTCTATCACATTGTGTACATTGTGTCTGTGATACATCCTTTGAGTTAGTGGGAATGTAAATTCACATTTTCAAGAGTTGAAAATTTAAGGCATGAATTTACATAACTAACTCATAAACAGCTCCTGACCATAGGATCATCACGAGGATGGTGATCGATCCAGAAGGTTAGTGTACAATCGCTTCCTTAGGGTAGATGTGTCTTGAGTCTATGGTGTGGAGACACTAGAGCAAGAGTATAGGTATTCATTGAGAATGAGAGTACTGAGCATGACCACTTCGAGCAGTCATAAGGAAGTCTACCTTCTTGTCGATGACTAGCTCGATGCTGCAGTTGTGTGTCTAGTTCTTTGACCTGCGGTGCATCGACAGTTCACCTTGAGTGTGTTATAGTTTGACTACACCATAACTCGATCTTCTAGCCATTCAGAACCCTGAGGTGTATGTTGGCTGTAGCATATTCATTGTAGGAACTAGGTCGCACCAAGATGGGATCTATCAATCTCGATAGATGAGAGGAGTAGTCCTATGATAATTGAAAGATCCAGTTCTTAAGCCCATGGCCATGGCAGAGTGCAATAATGGAAAAGAGTTTTTCATTAGGGTTTCACATCAGACTCGGATCGATTGATTGATTCATATGACTGATGTTGGGTTTGACGAGTTCACCTAAACCCTAATTCAGTCAGAACTCATGATAGAGGAACTCAATCACATAGGTAGCTGCACCGAGAAGTTCATCTTCAGTTCTGATGGGTTACCACCATATACTGCTAGGTGTCACTGGTGGATTTTGGAAGCAATTAGAATGATATTGATGATCGATCATTCTAATTGTCTGAATCAGAAGAGTTCTGGTCTATCGAAAGGAGTTTCGATGATATCGATGATGAGATCACAACATGTCTCATTACTATACAAAATTGAATCTAACTGGGTCACACAAATAAGGGTTAGGGTCTGGATGTCATCAATTGGGCTAACCCAATTGATTTGGATAAGATCCAATTAGGTTGAAGGAAATCGTGCTAGCACTCGATTGAGCCTAACTTTCTCCTCGTGTAATCTTTTCTGTCTCTACTGAGCCAAATGAGATTTGACTCATCCTGAAAATCTTAGAAAGGTTTCTCTCAGTCTAAATAAAGATTATCCAGCTCAGAAAAGGCTTATCTTAATTCATGAGATGAATTTAAGACAATACCTGCTAATTTCTAGCACCTGTCAATTTCATTTTAGAACATCTGTCAAAAGTTGACATATGGGTCTTAAACTGAAGAGTGCTCATTGGAAGATTTTTGTAGAGTATCCACATGCCAAAATTCAATTGAATTTGATGCCATAATTAGATTATGGCATGAGCCCAATTGGATTTAAGTGGGCGCCCCAAATGGATAAGAGCCAAAGAGTCCTGATAAACTTGGACTCTTTGGCGCCACCTTCTTTGAGCTTATCCATTGTTGGCACCAACTTAGGAGAGAGGGTGGGGGTTCTTATCTGATGTGATCAGATGACATCACTCCACCAATTAAAATTTTTCCCAAATTTATTGGAATTTTCTGATTGGTTGAATGATGTGGCACTACGCAGCATACAGGGTCTATATAAACCCTGCTGCGCCTAGGGTTTCGTGAAAGAAATTATTTTATGCACAAAACCTAATAGAAGCCACCCCCTATCCTCTTCTCTCCATCTTTCTTGCTCTCCTTCCTCCCCTCTTCACATCCAAAAAGTTGGACATCCATCTGACAGAGATCCAAGGCGTGGTGACGCCTGGAACAGAAGGCTGCAGGATATCTTCGACAGGTTGCTGCTCCAACTTCAGAAGGAGTTCTGAAGTACCTTCAAATTAGATAAAGATCTGATTTTTGGAGTGTAGATTTTTGAGGAGAAGGCATTCTAGATCCTACATGAGTGGATATCGATAGAGGTCAGGCACTTGCGTGGCTACATCAGAACCTCGGGCTGTGCAGAGATCATCTACAGGGTAAACAGATTACCCTTGAGGTACTTCTTCTTTCATCATAGATTTAGATTTAATTTTAGATTTTAAATATCAAATAATAAAATTATATCTAGAGAATTAGATCTAAAATATGTAGGATAAATTTTTTTTTAAAATTATTCCATCCCAGATTTGATGAAATCTGAAAGATCCTACGCGGAGAAAACGTTTCTCCTCCTTCAAGTGGTATCAGAGCCAGGTTGTTGGCTCTATTTTAGATCTATTTTAGATCTTATTTTAATTTTAATTTATTTTATATTAAAGGATTTCAGATATCACATCAGATGTGATAAGATTTGAAATCAAAATATTTAAAATTAAATCTAAGAAGATCTTACATGCATGAGATGCATGACTAGACTAGGATTAAGTTGAATCCAAGAATAGTCTTAAGTTTTAATATTTTAATGAGATTAAAATATGAATTAAATATAATTTATTCTTTATTTTTTTGATGTTATAATTATTATAATTAGATCAAAAAATAGAAAATAAAATTTTAATTATTTCATAAAATTGATCTGTTGCATGCCTAGACTAGTTGTAGAATTGTTCTAGTAACTTATCTAGAATAGTTTTATTTTGAATAGTTCATTTTAAATTCTATTTTTTAGATATTATATGTGATGTATCAGATCTGAAAGTATATTAATTAGATTGATTTTTGATACATGAGATGTATGCAAAGCATGTATTAGTTAGATTTTAAATTGTATATGTGATATGTTAATTTAGATCTAACTAGTTTTGTAGTTAAATTTATATTTCTGATTAAGGTATTCCTCATGGCCGTTCAATCATAAGAACAAAGTAGGATTTTAAGACCCTCCCTTCCCATTCAATAGGGTGTTCATATGACATGTAGGGGTGCCGCGCGTTCATCCTTAATCAGAAATCAAAACTTATTTTTCTGCAAAATCTTAGATCCTAAAACCCTAAGATTTATTTTACATGCTTTGTTTATGAACCCAAACTTAATTAATGAATTAACCTTATGAAATTAAGTTAGGTCTAAAATTGAGAATTTCATATCTAAGACATTTTCATAAAATTGGGTTCGAGCTTGGGTAGCTCAATTAGGTCTAGTGGTTGATCAAACTGAATCAAGAGTTGGTTAGGTGGGATTATGAAAGCTAATAATTGACCAGCCTAATAGGATTAAGTCTGGGTCAAGATTGAATCATATTTATATGTGACTCGATCAAGTTAAGACCTAATTTGGCTCAGTGGTTAGAGCTTGGATTGTAGGCTAACCCAATTAGTTCTGGTTCGATAATTTGGTGTCTATGGTAAGTTGGGTAGATGCGACCGACTGATTTTTAATTGGGAGCTACTCGACTCGAATGTATTCTTGTCGAGTTAATGGCATATCCCTCCCACCGGTCTCACTTACCTGGCCATATGTGTCGACTTAGTTCTGATTAGAGGTGGCTAACAATTCGAGCTAACCCATGCCACTACTTAGTCATAATTGTTATGACTATGTCAAGTCAAGTTTAATGAGACATAAATAAATCTCCCTAAGAAAATATTAAGTCTAGGTCTTCCACCATTGTGGATGTGCGGGCCCTTCCCGGGGTTGATTATTCTCGGCTAGTTACAGTGGCTCAGTTGCATCGGGAAGATGCAACCATGTCCATTAGGCATTGGATGCTACAGATTAGAGGATGGGTTGGGCTCAATATTTTGGAATGGTGAGGGATCCAATCAAGAATCCAGTTCATGCAAATGGTGGGTGTGACTTAACTAAGGATTGGAGCAATATCCCGGATATGGTGAGCTTCATGAATTAGAGACCAAGTTTTGGGTGCACCATGATTAGAGAATCATTGGACAAGAGTTGTCCACTCATCGGTTGACCCATCACCAATAACTGTTAGGTGAGATGGTGAGCCAGTCGTTGAGACCACACCACCCACTAAAAATTACTGATCACAGAGATTTTCACATCTCTACCAAGGGAGTGTAGGGATCTGAGAAAATAGTGAGAGCCTAATTTATTTAAAAATAAAAATTCTAAATAAATTGATTGAGTCTGATTACAAAATCTAACTAGAAACTTTTGACTCTCTACAGAAAATATGTCTGCCTCAAACCCCCTGACCAAAATTCTAGACAACTATAGATTGATTGGATCCAATTTCAAGGACTAGTTGAGGAACTACAGAATTATTCTAAGTTTCAAAAAATTGACTCATATTTTGGACCAAGACCCACCTGCCATACCAGCACATCCGACTGCTGAACAGAGAGCGTCTCTGAAAAAGTAGATGGATGATGATAACAAAGCAAGGTACTACATGTAGGGTGCAATGTCTGATGACTTGCAGCGCCAACATGAGAATATTTTGATTACCTGCCAAATGTTGGCTCACCTACAAGAGTTGTTTGGTGAACAGAGTCGTGCGGCCAAGTATCAAGTCTGTCAAAGACTTTTTAAGGCCAAGATGGGTGATGGGCAGTCAGTCCAAGATCATTATTTGACAATGATCAAGGATCTTGAGAAGCTCAATATCATCTTAGACAAAGATTTTCAGATTGATGTGATCCTTCAGTCTTTGTCCGATGCATATGATCAGTTCATCATGAACTTTCATATGCATAAGATGCAGTGTACCTTGGTCGAGTTAATGAACATATTAGTTACGGTTGAGCTTTCTATGAAAGGTTCAAAAGGCTCAGTTTTTACTGTGGAGCGGACTTCTTCTAAGAGAAAGTCTTTTGAAAAAAAAAGAAGTCTGCGAAGAAGCAGAAGGTGGATGGGAAGAAGAGGAAGCGAAACTGTCCTCAGTACCTGGCCATCCTAAAGAAAAAGAAGGATGGTCCTTCTGGAGGTATGCTCATTTTAGAATCTAATCTTACGATTTCTTTTACATCCAGTTGGGTGCTTGACTCTGGTTTTAGAGCTCATTTGTGCACTTCTATGCAGGGTCTTGAGGAGAGCAGGAGGCTGAGGGATGGGGAGATGATCCTATGCGTCGAAAATGGAGCAAGAGTTGCTGTCGTGGCCGTGGAAATCTACCCTCTGTGATTACCGTTAGGATTAGATTTATTTCTTAGAGATTGTTATTATGTGCCTGCAGCAAGCAGGAATTTGATTTCTGTTTCTTGTTTAGCACAAGAAGGCTATGTGATTAGCTTTCATAAGGACTATTGTAACATTTTTATGAAAATAATAAAGTTACAGATGATTTTCTTATTAACAGTCTCTATCAGCTACATATTGATGTATCTGTATTTAATATTGAGCAAAATGTGAATATCATAGAAATTAAAAAGGCCTAGAGATAGTCTAAATGATAGGTATCTGTGGCACCTAAGGCTAGGTCATATAGCGGAAGACAGGGTTAACAAATTGGAGAAATCTGGGCTATTGAGTCTGTTGACTTTCGAGTCATATCTAGTTTGTGAATCATGCTTTCAAGGCAAAATGACCAAGCTTCCTTTTGTGGGACATGGGGAAAGGGCCACAGACCTACTTGCCCTAGTACATACGGATGTGTGTGGTCCATTTGATGTGCCAGCTAGAGGTAACTACATCTACTTCATTACCTTTATCGATGATATATCTAGATATGGGTATGTGTTTCTAATGAAACACAAGTTTGAAGCCTTTGAAAGGTTCAAAGAATTCAGACATGAGATAGAAAAACAAACAGGAAAGCCCATTAAGGTTCTTCGATCAGATCAAGGTAGTGAATATCTTAGTTGGGAATTCCTAGACTATCTTAAGAATAATGGTATAGTCTCTCAATGGACTCCACCTAGAATGCCTCAACTCAACGGAGTTTCAGAACGGAAAAATGGATCCTATTAGATATAGTCTGTTCCATGATGAGCTTCACAGACCTCCCTGAGTTTCTTTGGGGATATTATCTCATGACAGTGATTTATGTATTGAATAGGGTTTCCTCTAAAACCGTTCCTATCACACCGTATGAGATATGACATGGTAAGAAGTCAAGTCTGAATCATCTCAGAATTTAGGGTTGTCCAGCTCATGTCAAGACACAGCAGGCGGACAAGCTAGAGTTCAGGTCTTTTAGAGCTCGATTTATAGGATATCCTAAAGAGTCATTAGGATACTATTTTTATATTCCAGAAGATCACAATGTGATTGTGAGTCGAAATACTATTTTTCTTGGAAACTAGTTTATTCAAGATAGTGGCATCAGAAAAATAATTAAGCTCAAGGAGAATGTCTCCCAAGAGCAACGAGCTAAAGAACCTGAGGAACCTAATCAATCAAAACCAGTCTTAACACAATCTCTTCTACCTCGTAGATCGACTAGGATTTTTCGTCCTCCTGAAAGGTACTTAGGTACCATACAAGAGAAAGTAGAAGAAATATTCCTCATAGGAAATGGGGCTCGTGGTGATGATCCCAAGACCTATGACGAGGCGATATCAGATATCGACTCTGAGAAATGGTTAGAGGCAATGAGATCAGAAATTGACACGATGCACTCAAACAAAGTCTGAACCTTGGTAGATCCACCTGAAGGTATTGTACCTATTGGGTGTAGATGGATCTTCAAGAGAAAGATAGGTGCAGATGGGAATGTGGAGACATTCAAGGCTAGGCTCGTAGTGAAAGGTTATAGTCAGCGTGAAGGCATTGACAATCAGGATACCTTCTCACCCGTAGCCATGCTAAAATCCATCCGCACATTGCTTGCTGTTGCAGCCTATTTCGATTATGAAATATGGCAGATGGACGTGAAGACGGCATTCTTAAATGGACATTTTGAGGAAGATATCTATATGGAATAGCCGCTTGGTTTCACATCCAGTGATGATGATCACAAGATCTGCAAGCTGCAAAGATCCATTTATGGACTTAAGCAAGCATCTCAGAGTTGAATACTTGTTTCAATGATATCATCAAAATATTTGGTTTCATCAAGAACGAGGAGGAACCATGTGTGTTCAAAAAGGTCAGTGGGAGTGCAGTTGTCTTCCTCGTATTGTATGTAGATGACATCCTCCTAATTGAGAATGATATTCCCATGTTGACCTCAGTCAAAGTATGGTTGTCTAAGAGTTCTCTATAAAAGATCTAGGAGAGGCATCTTTATACTGGGTATTAAGGTCTATAGAGATAGACCAAATAGGATGCTCGGACTTTCACAAAAGATGTACATAGAGGAGGTGCTAAAAAGGTTTAGCATGAAAAACTCCAAAAGAGGTTTATTACCTTTTAGATATGGCATTCATCTCTCCAAGAAGATGTGCCCTAGCACACCTGAGGAGATTGAACGCATGAGCAAGATCCCTTATGCTTCGGCAATAGGAAGCCTCATGTATGCCATGCTATGTACACGACTTGATATAGCCCATGCTGTGAGTGTCACAAGCAGATATCAGTCGAATCCAGACGAAGAGCACTGGACTTCTGTGAAATGTATCCTTAAGTACTTGAGAAGGACTAAGGATATGTTTCTAGTCTTTGGGAATGGAGAACTCTAGATTCAGGGATATACAGACTCAAACTTTATGTCTGATATAGATGATCGAAAGTCAACATCTGAAAGTCTGTTCATTTGCAATGGTGGTGCAGTCAGCTGGAAGAGTTCCAAGCAAACGGTGATTGCTGATTCCACCATGGAGGCAGAGTATATTGCTGTATCGGAAGCTACGAAGGATGCATTCTGGTATAGAAAGTTTGCCGCAGAGCTTGGAGTGATGTCATCGGATGCCATACCTCTTTACTGCGACAATAATGGTGCCATAGCCCTAGGTCTCACCAAAAGTCCAAGCACATCGAGCGGTGATTCCATTTGATTCATGATTACATCGAAAAGGGTTATGTCGAGGTCAAGAGAGTCGACTCCATAGATAATGTGGCAGACCCACTGACTAAGCCATTGGGCCAACAGAAGATTGAAGCTCAACTTGAGAAGATGGGACTTAGATATGTAGCCAATTGACATTAGGTCAAGTGGGAGTTTGTTAGATGTGTGCCCTAGATGCCAGACCGGCTGACACATTCCTGTACAGATCTAAGGATAAATTTATAATTTTGATTATAAATGAATAAAAGGGTTATTCTTCTATCACATTGTGTACATTGTGTCTATGATACATCCTTTGAGTTAGTGGGAATGTAAATTCATATTTTCAAGAGTTGAAAATTTAAGGCATGAATTTACATAACTAACTCATAAACAGCTCCTGACCATAGGATCATCACGAGGATGGTGATCGATCCGAAAGATTGGTGTACGATCGCTTTCTTAGGGTAGATGTGTCTTGAGCCTATGGTGTGGAGACACCAAAATGAGAATACAGATATTCGTTGAGTACGTGAGTACTGAGTGTGACCACTTTGAGCAGTCATAAGGAAGTCTACCTTCTCGTCGATGACTAGTTCTATGCTAAGTTGTGTGTCTAGTTCTTTGACCTGAGGTGCAATGACAGTTCACCTTGAGTGTGTTATAGTTTGACTACACCATAACTCAATTTCCTAGCCATTCGAAATCTTGAGATGTATGTTGGCTGTAGCATATTCATTGTAGGAACTAGGTCGTACCAAGATGGGATCTATCAACCTCGGTAGATGAGAGGAGTAGTCCTATGATAATTGAAAGATCCAGTCCTTAAGCCCATGGCCATGGCAGTGTGAAATAATGAAAAAGAGTTTTCCATTGGGGTTTCACATCAGACTCGGATCGATCGATTGATTCATATGACTGTTGTTGGGTTTGACGAGTTCACCTTAACCCTAATTCAGTCGGACTCATGATAGAGGAACTCAATCACATAGGTAGCTGCACCGAGAGGTTCATTTTTAGTTCTGATGGGTTGCCACCATATACTACTAGGTGTCACTGGTGGATTTTGGAAGCAATTAGAATGATATTGATGATCGATCATTCTAATTGTCTGAATCAGAAGAGTTCTGGTCCATCGAAAGGAGTTTCGATGATGTCGATGATGAGATCATGACATGTCTCATTACTATACAGAATTGAACCTAACTAGATCACACAAACAAGGGTTAGGATCTGGATGTCATCAATTGGGCTAACCCAATTGATTTGGATAAGATCCAATTAGGTTCAAGAAAATTGTGCTAGCACTCGATTGAGTCTAACTTTCTCCTCATGTAATCTTTTCTATCTCTACTAAGCCAAATTAGATTTGATTCATCCTGAGAACCTTAGGAAGGTTTCTTTCAGTCTAAATGAAGATTGTCCAGCTCAGAAAAGGCTTGTCTTAATTCATGAGATGGATTTAAGACAACACCTGCTAATTTCTAGCACCTGCCAATTTCATTTTAGGACATCTATCAAAAGTTGACATATGGGTCTTAAACTGAAGAGGTTTCATTGGAGGATTTTTGTGGAGTGTCCATATACCAAAACTCAATTAAATTGGGTGCCATAATCAGATTATGGTGTGAGCCCAATTGGATTTAAGTGGGCACCCCAAATGGATAAGAACCAAAGAGTCCTGATAAACTTGGACTCTTTGGGCCACCTTCTTTGAGCTTATCCATTGCTGGTGCCAACTTAGGAGAGAGGGTGGAGGTTCTTATCTAATGTGATCAGATGATATCACTACACCAATCAAAATTTTTCTAAAATTTATTGGAATTTTTTGATTGGTTGAATGATATGGCACTGCACAGTATACAGGGTATATATAAACCCTGCTGTGCGTAGGGTTTCGTGAAAGAAATTATTTTATGCACAAAACTAAATAGTAGCTGCCCCCTACCTTCTTCTCCACATCTTTCTTGCTCTCCTTCCTCCCCTCTTCACATCCAAAAAGTTGGACATCCATCTGGCAGAGATCCAAGGCGTGGTGACGCCTGGAACAGAAGGCTGTAGGACATCTTCGACAAGCTGCTGCTCCAACTTCAGAAGGAGTTCTGAAGTACCTTCAAATCAGATAAAGATCTGATTTTTGGAGTGTAGATTCATGAGAAGAAGGCATTTCAGATCCTGCCAGAGTGGATACCAGTAGAGGCCAGGCGCTTGCGCGGCTACATCAGAACCTCGGGCTGTGCAGAGATCTTCTACAGGGTAATCAGATTACCCTTGAGGTACTTCTTCTTTTATCATAGATTTAGATTTAATTTTAGATTTTAAATATCAGATAATAAAATTAGATCTAGAGAATTAGATCTGAAATATGTAGGATAATTTTTTTTTTAAAATTATTCCATCCCAAATTTGATGAAATCTGGAAGATCCTATGCGGAGAAAACGTTTCTCCTCCTTCAGTACAAAGACCGAACGAGGTCCATCTACAGTACTAAGATTTTGGGGGGCTGGAGCTGACAAACTTCAAGAACTACTAGAGGAAGAAGTGTTGGAGGATATTTTAAATCAAATAAAAATCCCAAAAAAATTCCAAAAAAATTGAAAAAAATAGGAAACAAGGCACTCGCGGAGAAACTGAATAAGCAGAGTGCAGAGGAGAAACAGAAGAACAGCAAGAAAAAGAAGGATTTCGAAACTAACCTAAGCTAGTCTGAGAGGTGCAGGAGGGCAGCGAGGGTGATGGAGGTCGACCTGAAGGGCACCTAAGACCGAGAGGGATGCTGGAGGAGGGCGAAGCTCTTGGGGAAGAAGAAGGGACCGAAGAAAAATCTCAGGCAAGGTGAAACTCCTAAAGGAGGGGGATGGGTTTAAATAGACCTCAGGGTCTGACGCAATAATGATTGCAGATCTCCTTTGGCCGACCTACAACCGCCGCATGTCCCACTCATCATGGCAGATGGCTGACGACTGACAGAATCATTATTGCACCATACCTGGGGCAACGCTCCAGCAGAAATTCCAAAAAAATCTTTTCGGATCACCTCGATTTGAAAAGACTCTAGCACTGGCGTGCCAAATGCTAAAATATCTGGAAATAATCAAGTACAAAAATCAAGGAGGGCAACTTTGGCTATAAAAATTTTTCTGTACTTCCTTCATTCGAAATCTGAACTCGAAAGTAGGGAGACTGGTGTTGGGTATAAAATAACCCCAGTCGAAGTTTGTAAGAGGCCAACCCTCCCAGAACTCTTTCGGCTTCCGACCTTGTGAGGCATCTTTCTGAACTCCCCCAATCGTCCAAGATTCCACAGTACCATCCAGACTCCTCCAGCAGTTGACCTTCCACGATGTCCTCCAGATTCCATCCAAGTTTCTACGATGGTCGATTGCCTTCCAAACTTCATCCGAGTTTCTACAATAAGCGGTCTCCATCCAGACTTCCACGGCAATCGGTCTCCATCCGAGCTTCTACAATAAGTGGTCTCCATCCGGGCTTCCACGGCAATCGGTCTCCATTCGAGCTTCTACAGTAAGTGCATCCTTTCGGACTCCTACAAGAACCAGACTCCGTCCGAACTTCTACAGCAAATGGATTCCAGACGAACTTCTACAATGGATGGGCCCCAGCAACCAGATTTCTATAGTGACCGACTGTCTCCAGTGTCTTTCGTACCTCTCCAGCCATCAACCTTCAACAGCACCAACCGAACTTCAATAGTGCCAACTAGACTCCTCCAGTGGATGAACTTTCACAACGCCTTCCAGACTCTTCTATCGGTCAACCTTCTATAGCACCTTTCGAATTTCGCTATCGATCGACCTTCTGTCGGATTCCTCATGCAATCAGACCTCTCCAGTGGATAGCCCTCAGACAAGCTTCTACATCAGATAAATTTCAGACGGACTTCTCTAGCAATCTGACTCCAGCCAGATTTCTCCAACAGAAAGTTTTTGTTTGGGCTTCTATAGCAGATGACTTTCATCTGCAGCATCAACGCCTAAGGCACCCAACAATGGTTAACCCGTCAGCAACTTTGAAAACATCCAAGCTTCTCTTAAATTGCTGAGATAGAGAGCTATTCTGCTCCACCAGACGTCCCAATCGAGCTTTAGCCGCTCAGCCCAAACTCTCTGGCAAGTCAGGACAACGGACACCACTCCACTCTCTGTAACAAGCTCCACGTGGCCCCACCACTCTCCGACAAGTCACGACAATGGACACTACTCCACTCTCTATAACAAACTCCACGTGGCCCCGAACGGTCCACTATCAGGCAGTTATGGATGTCACTGTCAATCGATTACGCTCTCCCATCTATAAAAGGGACCCCCCAGATACGTTCTCCTCTAAGCTCTAAACACTATCTCTAAACTCTGCTAAAATCCCATTCGAGTGCTCCATTTCTGTTGAAGCAGTGTACTGAGTTGAGCATCGGAGGGTCTTGTCGGAGTACCCCCAACTTCGATTTAGACTTTCCTTGCAGGTCCCGATGGCGGCCGTGATCCTCTCGACTCTAGCTTCTTCGGCCTCGATGGAATTCTGCATCAATCGATACTATTTTTATATTCCAGAAGATCACAATGTGATTGTAAATCGATATGCTATTTTTTGAAAAATAGTTTATTCAAGATAGTGGCATCGGAAGAATAATTAAGCTCAAGGAGAATGTCTCCCAAGAGCAACGAGGTAAAGAACCTGAGGAACTCAATCAATTAGAACCAGTCCTAACACAACCTCTTCCATCTCGTAGATCGACTAGAATTTTTCGTCCTCCTGAAAGGTACTTAGGTACTATACAAAAGGAAGTAGAGGAAATGTTCCTCACGGGAAATGAGACTCATGGTGATGACCCCAAGACCTATGATGAGGCGATATCAGATATCGACTCTGAGAAATGGTTAGAGGCAATGAGATCAGAAATTGACTCGATGCACTCAAACCAAGTCTGGACCTTGGTAGATCTACTTGAAGGTATTGTACCTATTAGGTGTAAATGGATCTTCAAGAGAAAGATAGGTGCAGATAGGAATATGGAGACATTCAAGGCTAGGCTCGTAGTGAAAGGTTATAGTTGTTGGGAAATGTGTCCCAAAAAGCAAATCGTCAAGCTGTTGACGGTTGAGCAACCAAGTATTGTAATTGATTTGTTAATAAATAAAATATATTTGGCATCTTCATCATAAGCTTTCATCTTTTAATGAACTCCATTGTTATGATGAAGTCCTTAGGACTATTTAGATTCAATAAAGAGAGAATTTATCGATTAGTCCTTAAAAAGTTCACGACCAAATGATAGGCTGTTAATAAGGACGACAGCTTCTATCGAGCATAGGTCGCTGTAGGCCATATGGGTTGGTTGTCCTCTTAACCAAAGAGTGTGGAGACACTGGTATGGCATATAGGTGAGATGTAAGGGTACATCATCATTGAACGTGACCAACTCCAGAGTATTCTATATCGAGAATATCTCTGATGGGATATAGGTATAAGTGTCCCTTAGACCTGAGATCGCCTCAGTGACTTGCAAGCAACTCACTGTGCTTTGGTACTAGACTAACTGAATTTCTAATTCAGAGACGGAAGGCTTCTGGGCACAGTCAAGTACTTGTGAAGTCAGAGTGTGATCGAGATGGGATTGACCACTCCAAGAGTTGGAGAAGAATGAGTCGCTGTATTTTAATTTAGCAAAACCTTGGCCAGGATAATCCATCAGATGGATTTGATATTTTGAAATACAATGTGGACAACCTGATCAGAGTTGACAGTTGAGCTCTGGGGTGTCCTATGATCATTTTGGTCAAGGGGATGAATTATATGAAAACTATATCCGCATGGGTTCTAAGGATGTTGTTCTACACATTCGACCTATCCGGTCGTCGGGTACCATTGCTAGATGGTCACTTCGATTGGTATAGAAATTTATTTCTATGCTACCAGCTTAGGTTCGGACCTATGAGGTCACACACATTAGAGTTCATGATCCGATCAGATGGATGATCAATGATTGAGAATCATTCTAGGGTTAGATGATCAATACGATTGATATTTAACCTAGTGCAAGTGTTGCAGGAGGATCGATTAGTAATTCGATTGCTAATTGGCTTAATTTGATTAAGCCAATGGGCTGAGATTAAGTCTAATTAAATATGATTTAATTAGATTTGGTTTGGGCTTGATTGGATCAAGTCCAATTGGTTTATTGGATAAGCCAAGTGCAAGGAAAAACTAGTCCTAGTTCAACTAGGACTTGGGTCAATCTAATTTCTAATTTGATTAGAAAATTAAATCAGATTTAAATATAATTTAATCTGATTAAATTAGGTTCTTAATTGGGTTAAGACCTATTTTAATTGGGTTGATCTAATTTTGATTTGATTTGGTTTGAGAAACCAAATTAAAACAAGTCATGAGACAGAATCCTAGTAGGACTAGGATTCCACCTTGCGCCACATAAGCCTTCTCCACGCCCTCTCTCTTATTCAACGCCAATCTCCACTTATTTTGTGTGACAAAAGCCCTCTCCCAGATCTCTCTCACGTTCACAAAAGGTCTCTTCTCTTCTTTCTTACTTCTTACATGGAAGGTGGTTTGGATCAAATCTAAAAGGAATAAGTTTGGATTTTGAATTCTATGAGATAGAGTTTTAGAAATCCAAAACTCTTTCAATTTTGCACCGAATTTATCCAAATTTTTTTTGGAATTTTCGTGGCCTTTAGGGTTTACATTGTGAACCCTTTGCTAGTAATCCATGCACAAAAATATGGAGGAGGTGCTCAAGAGTTGGGCGTCCCTTAACTTGCCATGTTTGGATAAGCATTGACTAGGTGTTTGACCTAGACAAGGACTCTATCATATCTCTCTATATAAGATGAGTTTCTTTATAAAATTTTAGAACGAGATAGATATTTGAGAGATCTTTCTACCATCCAAAAATCAGAGAGAAATACCTTTGGGTCGTGGAGATATAAAAGATGCAAGTTTGGGTATCTAGAGAGAAAAACGTGAAGAAGAAGAGGGTCTTCTTCTAGGGTTTTTATTTTCATATCTTTCCTCCTTCCATCTTGAGTTTCCTGAGAGCGTATCAGATCTGAAACTTCTCCTTCTACTTTCCATCTTTGGAAGAGTCCAAATCAAGAAGAAGGAGGCACCTGATCAACCATCAAAGAAGGATCAGCGCAGTACTAGCATACTGTGCTGATTTCCTGAAGCAGGACTTCTGATCGAGATTCGTGGGCTCGTGTGGATGACTCCTAGAGGTCGGATGCGTGTGCGGCTTGCAACATCATCCTCAAGCCCAGATCAACAAGGTTAGAACGTCTAACTTGCAAGGTAATAGATCTGATCTATTGTTTAATACATACATTAGATGTAGTATAGAAACATGTTGATATGATCAACATGTAGTTCATGCTATATTTATATATTTTAATTTTTGATTTAATACCATGTAATAATCATGTAATAGGATCTTAGATCTAGGGATTTTCTGATCTTAGAAAATAAATTTTGATTTATTTTAGTCTTCCGCTGTATGATCTTGAAAAAGTTTCAAGATCTAACCCTCTTTTTCAAGATCTAACCCTGAAACCCTAGATCTGGTTCCTTCAATTGGTATCAGAGCAAGGTTCTTTATTACATGATTATTTATACATGCTTAGATTATTTCATAGATTAGATCTAATTTATAATCTGATTTTTAAATCTGAAATTAAAATTTTAGATCAATCACAAACTGCAAGGTTGTCCTGCTGTAAGGTTTACCCCTTACAGTGCAAAGGTTGTCCTAGTTTGTGTAGATCTATCTTTAATCATAAATTTATTAGATATGATCTAGATTAAATTTATGATTTATTAGATTTAAAAGATGTTTAAATATGAAATAAAATCTCTTTGTTAATAATTTTTATGCAAAGAAATTATTTAAAGTTGAAATTATTTTAATTACATGAACCTGTTTAGATTAGATCTAAAGTAGTTTCATGTTTATTTCACTTGCATCTTGATTATGAATCAAACATGCAATATGGTTGGTAGAATCATATTATAAAATTATTTTACAAATATGAAAATTATTTTTTGAAAAGCCAAACCCAACCCTCAGCCCAAAACTTAATTAAGAATTAAGAAGTTGTTTGATTAGGTTCTAGGATTGTGAATTGAAGAACCTAAGACACAAATCATAACACATTGGGTTAATGGGTTAGTGGGAATTAGGTCCATTAATTGGGTTAGACCTATGGTTAGATTAAAGATGGACTTAATTAGAGAATTGACTAAATCTAATCAATTGTTGTCTTAGATTAGGTCAAGGATTCTCTAGATCAATTACAATAGTTATAGTTGGTCAAGTCCATGTCTTTAACGAGAACCAAATGGACTTGATTCTTGGCTAAGCGGTCTAGCACGAACTGTTAGGTTGATCTAATCGAAACTAATTAAACCAGTTGGTGACTAAGGTAAACCAGACCGGTGGTTTTTAATTGGGAGCCCGCTTACCTGGCCATTTCTGATGGTGTCTAAGGTAAGCTTTGGCAGACCCTCCCACTGATCGAACTTACCTGACCTCTTGGTGAAATTATGTTTTGATCAGATCACTTGACTATTCGAGCTGACCCATGTCAGCTAAGTAAATCAGTGTGACTGATTTAGGTGCTCCTAGACCAACCCTGGTCTCCCTTAAGCTGACTTGGTGAAGCCAGTGGGAGGATCATGATAAGCTGGTTCATCTGACCTCATCCTCTAAATTATTTAAATCTTCTAAAATTTTTAAGTCCTTAAAATGACAAAGTTATGGAGATAACTGAGTCATAGCCTCCCATTAAGGTGTTTGATAATGAGTCCATTAACTCAATAATCATTGCAGACCCAAAGGCCTGGTGCTTGTTGACTAATGGAATTATCACTCATCATATGATGACTTGGAAGTGTCTCTCTAATGGTGGTTAGGTGAGCCAACCAAAGTTAGGCTTAATCATTCGTTGGTTAGATACACCAAGTATGATCATGTTAATGGTTGGACCTAACCGGATCCTTACAGTGGAGGCCAAAGCCTACTGATTAGGTTTCTGGGGCAAAATTAAAATTACTAGAAATTATTTAGAGAAACAATTGGTTATGAACCTACCCTTAGATGTACATAGGTTGACCAACCAAAGTTGGGCTTGTGTGCAGTCTAAGTGGATTCTAGTACCTGCTAAGGAATTAGGGTAATTCCTCGAGTTGGAGGTAAAGGCTATCAATTCGAATAAAATAGTGGGAGAAACCTTTTGATTAAAGTCCAAATCTTTAGGTTTAATGAATCAATTACTAATTAGGTTATGGTTCTCCTTTGTGCAAATATGGCCACTTTCCTATCGCTCCGATCATTGTTGGACAATGATAAGTTGGTGGGACCCAACTTCGGTAGTTGGTACCGAAAGTTGAAGATAGTCCTGGAGCATGAACGGATCCTATATGTGATAATAGATCCTGCACCTGAGGAGCCAGCTGTCAATGCACATGGAACAATCAGAGACACTTACCAGAAGTGGCTCAGTGATCGGACCACGGTGCGTTGTATCATGCTGGCTGCTATGAGCGATGAGTTCAGTCGCAGATTCGAGATGGCTCAGCCAAAGGACATGCTTCAAGTGTTGGAGGATGCCTTTGGCACACCTGATGACGTGGAGAGGCACAAGACTAGTTGTGCCATCTTCAACACCAAAATGCGGGATGGTGCCTCTGTCACTGATCATGTATTATACATGATCGAGCTGATGGAATGATTGAGCAAGCTCGACTTTTCCTTGCATGAGCAGCTTGGGAAAGATGCAATACTGAACTCGCTGCCCAAGTCTTATCTCCCATTCCTCACTCATTATAGAATGACAAAGCCTGAAGAGAACTACCACAGGTTACTGGGGTTGCTTCAGAACTTTGAGAAGGATCACCAACTTCACAAGGAGTCGGTGAATTTAGTGGGAGGTTCATCTTCTGGTTCTTGACCTTTTAGGAAAGGAAAGAAGAACAAGAAGAAAAAAGTAAAGAAGGTGCAAGTTCAGGCTAGGACATCAGTGCAGAGCCAGACCAAAAAGGTCAAGCCTGATAAGAGTCTATTCTACTAGCAAGCACCCTAGATTAGATAGTGTGTCAGATATCTACTTATGGCACTGTAGGCTAGGTCATATAAACAAGAACAGAATAAACAGGTTGACTCAAGAGGAAATCCTCAAAATTAGTGATTGTGAATCACTTCCAACCTGTGAGTCCTATCTTCTTGGTAAAATGACCAAGTCACCTTTTACTGGAAAAGGTGAGAGAGCTACTGAGAAGGACTAAGGATATCAGTCGAATCCAGACGAAGAGCATTGGACTTCTGTGAAATATATCCTTAAGTACTTGAGAAGGACTAAGGATATGTTTCTAGTCTTTGGGAATGGAGAACTCTAGGTTCAGGAATTTACAGACTCAGACTTTATAGATGATCGAAAGTCGACATCTAGAAGTCCGTTCATTTGCAATGGTGGTGCAATTAGCTGGAAGAGTTCCAAGCAGATGGAGATTGCTGATTCCACTATGGAGGTAGAGTATATTGCTACATCAGAAGCTGTGAAGGAGGTATTCTGGTACAAGAAGTTTGTCGCAGAGCTTGGAGTGATATCATCGGATACCATTCCTTTTTACTGCGACAATAATGACGCCATAGCCCTTGCTAAGGAGCCAAGGTCTCATCAGAAGTCTAAGCATATCGAGTGACAATTCCATCTGTTCCGTGATTACCACGAAAAAGGTTATGTTGAGGTTAAGAGAGTCAACTCCACAGACAATGTGGCAGACCCACTGATAAAGCCATTAGGCTAGCAGAAGATCGAAGCCCACCTTGAGAAGATGGGACTTAGATATGTAGCCAATTGGCATTAGGTCAAGTGAGAGTTTGTTAGATGTGTGCCCTAGATGCCAGATTGGCTGACACATTCCTGTACAAATCTAAGGGCAAATTTATAATTTTGACTATAAATCAATAAAAGGGTTATTCTACTATCACATTGTGTACATTATGTCTGTGATACATCCTTTGAGTTAGTAGAAATATTAATTTATATTTTTAAGAGTTGAAAATTTAAGGCATGAATTTACATAACTAACTCATAAATAGCTCCTGACCATAGGATCATCACGAGGATGGTGATCGATTCGGAAGGTTGGTGTACGATCGCTTTCTTAGGGTAGATGTGTCTTGAGTCTACGGTGTGGAGACATCAGAGCGAGAGTACAGATATTCATTGAGAATGAGAGTACTGAGCGTGACCACCTCAAGCAGTCATAAGAAAATCTACCTTCTCGTCGATGACTAGCTCGATGCCGTAGCTGTGTGTCTAGTTCTTTGACCTGAGGTACATCGACAGTTTACCTTGAGTATGTTATAGTTTGACTACACCATAATTCGATCTCTGAGCCATTCAAAATCTTGAGGTGTATGTTGGCTGTAGCATATTCATTGTAGAAACCAGATCGCTGTTAGATGTGTGCCCTAGATGACAGATTGGCTGACACATTCCTGTACAAATCTAAAGGCAAATTTATAATTTTGACTATAAATCAATAAATGGGTTATTCTTCTATCACATTGTGTACATTGTGTCTGTGATACATCTTTTGAGTTAGTAGGAATGTAAATTCATATTTTCAAGAGTTGAAAATTTAAGGCATGAATTTACATAACTAACTCATAAACAGCTCCAGACCATAGGATCATCACGAGGATGGTGATTGATCCAGAAGGTTGGTGTGCGATCGCTTTTTTAGGATAGATGTGTCTTAAGTCTATGATGTGGAGACACCAGAATGAGAGTACAGGTATTCATTGAGAACGAGAGTACTGAGCGTGACCATATCAAGCAGTCATAAAGAAGTCTACCTTCTCATCGATGACTAGCTCGATGCTGCAGTTGTGTGTCTAGTTCTTTGACCTAAGGTGCATCGACAGTTCACCTTGAGTATGTTATAGTTTGACTACACCATAACTCGGTCTCCTAGCCATTCGGAACCCTGAGGTGTATGTTGGTTGTTATATATTCATTGTAGGAACTACGTCGCACCAAGATGGGATCTATCAACCTCGGTAGATGAGAGTAGTCCTATGGTGATCAAAAGATTGAGTCCTTAAGCCCATGGCCATGGCAGAGTGAAATAATGAAAAAAAAATTTTCATTAAGGTTTCACATCGGACTCGGATTGATCGATTAACTCATATGACTGATGTTGGGTTTGACGAGTTCACCTTAACCCTAATTCAGTCGGGACTCATGATAGAGGAACTCAATCACACAAGTAGCTGCACCATGAGGTTCATCTTCAGTTCTGATGGATTGCCATCACATACTGCTAGGTGTCACTGATGGATTTTGAGAGCAGTTAAAATGATATTGATGATCGATCATTCTAATTGTCTGAATCAGAAGAGTTCTGATCCATCGAAAGGAGTTTTGATGATGTCGATGATGAGATCACGATATATCTCATTACCATACAGAATTGAACCTAACTAGGTCAAACAAATAAGGGTTAGGATCTAGATGTCATCAATTGGGCTAACTTAATTGATTTGGATTAGATCCAATTAGGTTCAAAGAAATCGTGCTAGCACTCGATTGAGCCTAACTTTCTCCTCGTGTAATCTTTTCTATCTCGACTGAGTCAAATGTGATTTGACTCATCCAGAGAACCTTAAAAAAGTTTTTCTTAGTCTAAATGAAGCTTGTCCAGCTTAGAAAAGGCTTGTCTTAATTCATGAGATGAATTTAAGACAACACTTGCTAATTTCTAGCACCTGCCAAATTCATTTTAGGACATCTATCAAAAGTTGACATATGGGTCTTGAACTGAAGAGGACTCATTGGAGGATTTTTGTGGAGTGTCCACATGCCAAAACCCAATCAAATTGGGAGCCATAATCAGATTATGACATGAGCCCAATTAGATTAAAGTGGGTGCCCCAAATGGATAAGAACCAAAGAGTCCTGATAAACATAAACTCTTTGGTGCCACCTTGATTGAGCTTATCCATTGTTGGTGCCAACTTAGGAGAGAGAGTGGGGTTTCTTATCTGATATGATCAGATCACATCACTCCACCAATCAAAATTTTTCCAAAATTTATTGGAATTTTTTGATTGGTTGAATGATGTGGCACTGCACGGCATACAGGGTCTATATAAACCCTGCTGCACCTAGGGTTCATGGAAAAAAATTATTTTATGCATAAAACCTAATAGCTGCCACCCCCTATCCTCTTCTCTATGTCCTCCCTGCTCTCCTTCCTCCCCTCTTCATGTCCAAAAAGTTGGGCATCCATCTGGCAAAGATCCAAAGCGTGGTGACGCCTGGAACAGAAGGCTGCAGGACTTCTTCGACAGGCTGCTGCTCCAACTTCAGGAAGACTTTTGAAGATCTTCCTAATCAGATTTATATCTGATTTTTGAAGCATAGATTTGTGAGGAGAAGACATTCAAGGTCCTACCTGAGTAGATATCAATAGAGGCCAGGCACTTGCGTGGCTACATCAGAATCTCGGGCTGTGCAGAGATCATCTACAGGGTAATCAGATTACCCTTGCGGTATTTCTTCTTTCATCATAGTTTTAGATTTAATTTTAGATTTAAAATATCAGATAATAAGATTAGATCAAAAGATTTAGATCTAAAATACATGTAGGATAAAAAAATTTTAAATTTATTCCATCCCAGATTTGGTGAAATCTAGAAGATCCTACATGGAGAAAATGTTTCTCCTCCTTCAACTGGTATCAGAGCCAGGTTGTTGGCTCTATTTCAGATATAATTTAGATCTGATTTTAATTTTAATTTTTTTAATATTAAAGATTTTAGATGTCACATCAGATGTGATAGGATCTAAAATCAAAATATTTAAAATTAAATCTAAGATGATCTAACATGCATAAGATGCATGACTAGACTAGGATTAGTTGAATCCATGAATAGTCTTAAGTCTTATATTTTAATAAAATTAAAATATAAATTAAATCTAATTTATTTCCTATTTTTTTGATATTATAAGTATTATAATTAGATCAAAAATAAAAAATAAAATTTTAATTTTTTCATAAAATTGATCTGCTGCATGCCTAGACTAGTTGTAGAATTGTTCTAGTAACTTGTCTAGAATAGATTTAATTTTGAATTATTCAATTTAAATCTTATTTTTTAGATATTACATGTGATGTATCAGATCTGAAAGCATGTTAATTAGATCAATTTTTGATACATGAGATGTATGCAAAGTATGTATTAGTTAGATCTTAAATTGTATATGTGATATGTTAATTTAGATCTAACTAGTTTTGTAGTTAAATTTATATTTTTGATTAAGGTGTTCCTCATGGCTGTCTGATCATAAGAATGAAGTAAGATTTTAAGACCCTCTCTTTTCATTCAATGGGATGTTCATATGATGTGTAGGGGTGCCGCACGTTCATCCTTAATCAGAAATCAAAATTTACTTTTCTGCAAAATCCTAGATCCTGAAATCCTAGGATTTATTTTACATGCTTTGTTTATGAACCCAAACTTAATTAATGAATTAAGCTTATGAAATTAAGTTAGGTCTAAAATTAAGAATTTTAGATCTAAGATATTTTCATAAAATTAGGTTCAGGCTTGGGTAGCTCAATTAGGTCTAGCGGTTGATCAAATCGAATCAAGAGTTGGTTAGGTGGGATTATGAAAGCTGATAATTGACCAGCCTAATAGTATTAAGTCTGGGTCAAGGTCGAATCATATTTAGATGTGACTCAATCAAGTTAAGACCAAATTTGGCTCAGTGGTTAGAGTCTGGATTGTAGGCTAATCCAATTAGTTCTGGTTCAATAATTTGGTGTCTAAGGTAAGTTGGGCAGATGCGACCGACTGGTTTTTAATTGGGAGCTACTCAACTCGAATGCATTCTTGTCAAGTTAATGGCATATCCCTCCCACCGGTCTCACTTACCTGGCCATATGTGTCGACTCAATTCTGAGTAGAGGTGGCTAACAATTCGAGCTAACCCATGCCACTAGATTAGTCATAATTGTTATGACTATGTCAAGTCAAGTTTAATGAGACCTAAATCAAATCTTTCTAAGAAAATATTAAGTCTAGGTCTTCCACCATTGTGGATGTGCGGGTCCTTCCCGGGGTTGATTGTTCTCGGCTGGTTACAGTGGCTCAGTTGCACTAGGAAGACACAACCATGTCTATTAGGCATTGGATGCTACGGATTAGAGGATGGGTTGGGCTCAATATTTTGGATACGGTGAGGGACCCAATCAAAAATCTAGTTCGTGCAAATGGTGGGTTTGACTTAACTAAGGATTGGAGCAATATCCCGGACATGGTGAGCTTCATGAATTAGAGACCAAATTTTTGGTGCACCATGATTAGAGAATCATTGGATAAGAGTTGTCCACTCATCGGTTGACCCATTACCAATAACTGTTAGGTGAGGTGGTGAGCCAGTCGGTGAGACCGCACCACCCACTAAAAATTACTGATCACGGAGATTTTTACATCTCTACCAAGGGAGTGTACGGATCTGAGAATATAGAGGGAGCCTAATTTATTTAAAAATAAAATCTTTAAATAAATTGGTAAAGTCTGATTACAAAATCTAACTAGAAACTTTTGACTCTCTACAGGAAACATGTCTGCCTCAAACCCCCTGACCAAAATACTAGACACCCACAGATTGACTGGACCCAATTTCAAGGACTGGTTGAGGAACTATAGAATTATTCTGGATTTTAAAAAATTGACTCAAGTCTTGGACCAGGACCCACTTGCCATACCATCACGTCCGACTACTGAACAGAGAGCATCTCTGAAAAAGTGGACGGATGATGATAACAAAGCAAGGTACTACATGTTGGGTGCAATGTCTGATGACTTGCAGCACTAACATGAGAATATTTTGACTACCTGCCAAATGTTGGCTCACCTACAAGAGTTGTTTGGTGAACAGAATCGTGCGGTCAAGTATCAAGTTTGTCAAAGATTTTTTAAGGCCAAGATGCATGATGGGTAGTCAGTCCAAGATCATTGTTTGATAATAATCAAGGATCTTGAGGAGCTTGAGAAGCTCGATATCATCTTAGACAAGGACTTTTAAATTGATGTGATCCTTTAGTCCTTATCTGATGCATATGGTCAATTCATCATGAACTTTCATATGCATAAGATGCAGTGTACCTTGGCCGAGTTAATGAACATGCTGGTTACGACTGAGCTTTCTTTAAAGAGTTCAAAAGGCTCAGTTCTTACTGTGGAGCGAACTTCTTCCAAGAGAAAGTCTTTTGGAAAGAAAGGAAAGTCTGTGAAGAAGCAGAAGGTGGATGGGAAGAAGAGGAAGTGGAACTGCCCTCAGTACCTGGCCACCCTGAAGAACAAGAAGGATGGTTCTTTTGGAGGTATGCTCATTTTAGAGTCTAATCTTACGGTATCTTCTGCATCTAGTTGGGTGCTTGACTTTGGTTCTAGTGCTCATTGTGCACTTCTATGCAGGATCTTGAGGAGAGCAGGAGGCTGAGGGATGGGAGATGATCCTATGCATCGGGAACGGAGCAAGAGTTGCTGTCGTGGCTGTGGGAACCTACCTTCTGCGATTACCATTAGGATTAGATTTATTTCTTAGAGATTGTTATTATGTGCCTGCAGCAAGCAGAAATTTGATTTCTGTTTCATGCTTAGCACAAGAAGGCTATGTGATTAGCTTTCATGAGGACCATTGTAATATTTTTTATTAAAATAATAAAGTTGTAGATGGTTTTCTTATTAACGGTCTCTATCAGCTACATATTGATGTATCTGTATTTAATATCGAGCAAAATGTGAATGCCATAGGAATTAAAAGGCCTAGAGATAATCTAAATGATAAGTATCTGTGGCACCTAAGGCTAGGTCATATAGCGGAAGACAGAGTTAACAAATTGAAAAAATCCAGGCTATTGAGTCCATTGACTTCCGAGTCATATCCAGTTTGTGAATCATGCCTTCAAGGCAAAATGACCAAGCTTCCTTTTGTGAGACATGGGGAAAGGGTCACAGACCTACTTGCCTTAGTACATACGGATGTGTGCGGCCCATTTGATGTGCCGGCTAGAGACAACTACGTCTACTTCATTATCTTTACCGATGATATGTCTAGGTACAGATATGTGTTTCTAATGAAACACAAGTCTGAAGCTTTTGAAAGGTTCAAAGAATTCAGATATGAGGTAGAAAAACAAACAGAAAAGTCCATTAAGGTTCTTCGATCAGATCGAGGAGGTGAATACCTTAGTCGGGAGTTTCTAGATTATCTTAAGGACAATGGCATAGTCTCTCAATGGACTCTACCTGGAATGCCTCAACTCAATGGGGTTTCAGAATGGAGAAATCAGACCCTATTAGATATGGTCCGTTTCATGATGAGCTTCACAAACCTCTCTGAGTTTTTTTGGGGACATTATCTCATGACAGTAATTTATGTATTGAATAGGGTTTTCTCTAAAACCGTTCCTACCACACCATATGAGATATGGCATGGTAAGAAGCCAAGTCTGAATCATCTCAGAATTTGGGGTTGTCCGGCTTATGTCAAGAGACAGCAGGTGGACAAGTTAGAGTTCAGGTCTTTTAGAGCTTGATTTATAGGATATCCTAAAGAGTCATTAGGATACTATTTCTATATTTCGGAAGATCACAATGTGATTGTGAGTCGAAATACTATTTTTCTTGAAAAATAGTTTATTCAAGATGGTGGCATCGGAAGAATAATTAAGCTCAAGGAGAATATCTCCCAAGAGCAACGAGCTAAAGAACCTGAGGAACCTAATCAATCAGAAATAATCTTAACACAACCTCTTCCACCTCGTAGATCGATTAGGGTTTTCCATCTTCCTGAAAGGTACTTAGGTATCATACAAGAGAATGTAGAGAAAATATTCCTCACGAGAAATGGGGTTCATGGTGATGATCCCAAGACCTATGACGAGGCGATATCAGATATCGACTCCGAGAAATGGTTAGAGGCAATGAGATCAGAAATTGACTCGATGCACTCAAACCAAGTCTGGACCTTGGTAGATCCACCTGAAGGTATTGTACCTATTAGGTGTAAATGATCTTCAAGAGAAAGATAGGTGCAGATAGAAATATAGAGACATTCAAGGCTAGGCTTGTAGCGAAAGGTTATAGTCTGCATGAAGGCATTGACTATCAGGATACCTTCTTATCCGTAGCCATGCTAAAATCCATCCACACATTGCTTGCTATTGCAGCCTATTTTGATTATGAAATATGACAGATGGACATGAAAATGGTGTTCTTAAATAGATATCTTGAGGAAGATATCTATATGGAACAGCTGCTTGGTTTCACATCCAGTGATGATGATCACAGGATCTGCAAGCTGCAAAGGTCCATTTATGGACTTAAGCAAGCATCTCGAAGTTGGAATACTCGTTTCAGTGATATGATTAAAATGTTTGGTTTCATCAAGAACGAGGAGGAACCATATGTGTTCAAAAAGATCAGTGGGAGCGTAGTTGTCTTCCTCGTATTGTACGTAGATGACATCCTCCTAATTAGAAATGATATTTGCATGTTGACCTCAGTCAAAGTATGGTTGTCTAAGGAGTTCTCTATGAAAGATCTAAGAGAGGCATCCTTTATATTGGGTATTAAGGTCTATAGAGATAGGCCAAATAGGATGCTTGGACTTTCACAGAAGATGTACATAGAGGAGGTGCTAAAAAGGTTAAGCATGGAAAACTCCAAAAGAGGTTTATTATCTTTTAGACATGGCATTCATCTCTCCAAGAAGATGTGCCCTAGTACACCTGAGAAGATTGAATGCATGTGCAAGATCCCTTATGCTTTGGTAATAGGGAGCCTCATGTATGCCATGCTATGTACATGACCTGATATAGCCCATGCTATGAGTGTCACAAGCAGATATCAATCGAATCCAGACGAAGAGCACTAGACTTCTGTGAAATATATCCTTAAGTACTTGAGAAGGACTAAGGATATGTTTCTAGTCTTTGAGAATAGAGAACTCCAGATTCAGAGATATACAGATTCAGACTTTATGTCTGATATAGATGATCGAAAGTCGACATCTGAGAATTTGTTCATTTGCAATGGTGGTGCAGTTAGCTGAAAAAGTTTCAAGCAGATGGTGATTACTGATTCCACCATGGAGGCAGAGTATATTGCTGCATCGAAAGCTATGAAGGAGGCATTCTGGTACAAGAAGTTTGTCGTAGAGCTTGGAGTGATGTCATCAGATACCATACCTCGTTACTACGACAATAATGGTGCCATAGCCCTAGCTAAGGAGCCAAGGTCTCATCAGAAGTCCAAGCACATCGAGCGGTGATTCCATCTGATCTGTGATTACCTCGAAAAAGGTTATGTCGAGGTCAAGAGAGTCAACTCCACAGACAATGTGGCAGACTCGCTGACTAAGCCATTAGGCCAAAAAAAGATCGAAGCCCACCTTGAGAAGATGGGACTTAGATATATAGCCAATTGGCATTAGGTCAAGTGGGAGTTTGTTAGATGTGTGCCCTAGATGCTAGATTGGCTGACATATTCCTGTACAAATCTAAGGGCAAATTTATAATTTTGACTATAAATCAATAAATGGGTTATTCTTCTATCACATTATGTACATTGTGTCTGTGATACATCTTTTGAGTTAGTAGGAATGTAAATTCATATTTTCAAGAGTTGAAAATTTAAGGTATGAATTTACATAACTAACTCATAAACAACTCTTGACCACAGGATCATCACGAGGATGGTGATCAATCCGGAAGGTTGGTGTACGATCACTTTCTTAGGGTAGATGTGTCTTGAGTCCACAGTGTGGAGACACCAGAGTGAGAGTACAGGTATTTGTTAAGAATGAGAGTACTGAGCGTGACCATATCGAGCAGTCATAAGGAAGTCTACCTTCTCGTCGATGACTAGCTCGATGCTGCAGTTGTGTGTCTAGTTCTTTGACCTAAGGTGCATCGATAGTTCACCTTGAGTGTGTTATAGTTTGACTACACCATAACTCAGTCTCCTAGCCATTCAAAACCTGAGGTGTATGTTTGCTGTGGCATATTTATTGTAAGAACTAGGTCGCACTAAGATGGGATCTATCAACCTCGGTAGATGAGAGTAGTCCTATGGTGATCGAAAGATCAAGTCCTCAAGCCCATGGCCATGGCAGAGTGAAATAATGGAAAAGAGTTTTCCATTAAGGTTTCACATCGAACTCGGATCGATCGATTAACTCATATGACTGATGTTGGGTTTGACGAGTTCACCTTAACCCTAATTCAGTTAGGACTCATGATAGAGGAATTTAATCACACAGGTAGCTGCACCAAGAGGTTCGTCTTCAGTTTTGATGGGTTGCCACCACATACTGCTAGATATCACTAATGGATTTTGGGAGCAATTAGAATGATATTGATGATCGATCATTCTAATTGTCTGAATCAGAAGAGTTCTAGTCTATCGAAAGGAGTTTCGATGATGTTGATGATAAGATCACGACATGTCTCATTATCATACAAAATTGAACCTAACTGGGTCACACAAATAAGGGTTAGGGTCTGGATGTCATCAATTGGGCTAACTCAATTGATTTAGATTAGATCCAATTAGGTTCAAAAAAATCATGCTAGCACTCGATTGAGCCTAACTTTCTCTTCATGTAATCTTTTCTATCTCGACTGAGTCAAATATGATTTGACTCATCCAAAAATCTTAAGAAGGTTTCTCTTAGTCTAAATGAAGCTTGTCCAGTTCAGAAAAGGCTTGTCTTAATTCATGAGATGAATTTAAGACAACACCTGCTAATTTCTAGCACCTGCCAAATTCATTTTAGGATATCTGTCAAAAGTTAACATATGGGTCTTAAACTGAAGAGAACTCATTGAAAGATTTTTGTGGAGTGTCCACATATCAAAACCCAATCAAATTGGGTGCCATAATCAAATTATGGCATGAGCCCAATTGGATTAAAATGGGCACCCCAAATGGATAAGAACCAAAGAGTCCTGATAAACATGGACTCTTTGGCGCTACCTTGATTGAGCTTATCCATTGTTGGTGCCAACTTAGGAGAGAGGGTGGAGGTTCTTATCTGATGTGATCATATGACATCACTCCACCAATCAAAATTTTTTCAAAATTTATTGAAATTTTTGATTGGTAGAATGATGTGGCATTACGCAGCATACAGGGTCTATATAAACCCTGCTGTGCCTAGGGTTTCATGGAAAGAAATTATTTTATACACAAAACCCAATAGCTGCCACCCCCTACCCTCTTCTTCATATCCTCCCTACTCTCCTTCCTCTCCTCTTCATGTCTAAAAGGTTGGACATCCATCTGGCAAAGATCCAAGGCGTGGTGACGCCTGGAACAGAAGGCCGCAGGACTTTTTTGACAGGCTACTGCTCCAACTTTAGGAAGACTTTTGAAGTTCTTTCTAATCAGATTTAGATCTGATTTATGGAGCATAGATTCATGAGGAGAAGATGTTCTAGGTCCTACCTGAGTGGATATTGGTAGAGGCCAGGCGCTTGCGTGGCTACATCAGAATCTCGGGCTATGCAGAGATCATCTACAGGGTAATCAGATTACCCTTGAGGTATTTCTTCTTTCATCATAGTTTTAGATTTAATTTTAGATTTAAAATATTAGATAATAAGATTAGATCTAGAGATTTAGATCTAAAATACATGTAGGATAAAAAATTTTTAAATTTATTCCACCCCAGATTTGGTGAAATCTGGAAGATCTTGTGCGGAGAAAATATTTCTCCTCCTTCAATCGCACCAAGAAGGGATCTATCAATCTCGGTAGATGAGAGGAGTAGTCCTATGATGATCGAAAGATTGAGTCCTTAAGCCCATGGCCATGGTAGAGTAAAATAATGGAAAAGAGTTATTCATTGGGGTTTCACATCGGACTCAGATCAATCGATTGATTCATATGACTGATGTTGGGTTTGACGAGTTCACCTTAATCCTAATTCAGTCGGGACTCATGATAGAAGAACTCAATCACACAAGTAGCTGCATCGAGAGGTTCATCTTTATTTCTGATGGGTTGCCATCATATACTGCTAGGTGTCACTGGTGGATTTTGGGAGCAATTAGAATGATCCTGATGATCGATCATTCTAATTGTCTGAATCAGAAGAGTTCTGGTCCATCGAAAGGAGTTTCGATGATGTCGATGATGAGATCATGACATGTCTCGTTACCATACAAAAATAAACCTAACTAGATCACACAAATAAGAGTTAGGGTCTGGATGTCATCAATTGAGCTAGCCTAGTTCGATTGATTTGGATTAGATCCGATTAGGTTTAAAGAAATCATGCTAGCACACGATTGAGCCTAACTTTCTCCTCATGTAATCTTTTCTATCTCGACTGAGCCAAATGTGATTTGACTCACCTAGAGAACCTTGAGAAGATTTTTCACAGTCTGACTGGAGCTAGTCCAGCTCAAAAAAGATTTATCTTAGTTCATGAGATGAATTTAAGACAACACTTGCTAATTCTTGTCACCTGCTATTTTCGTTTTAGGACATTGGTCAAACATTGACCCATGGACCTTGGACTGAAGGCCACTTGGTAAGAGGTCATTGGAGATTTTTTGTGGAGTGTCCACCTGCTAAATTGGGCCTCAAAGTGGGCACCATATTTAGATTGGGTGTGCACCCCAAGTGGATAAGGATAGAGTCCCATGAGATGAGAACTCTGATCCCTTGATCAACTTGGACTGTGGGGCGCAAATCTCACTGTGCTTATCCAGTGTTGGCACCAACAGTAAGAGAGATTATAGAGATTCTTATTTGATATGATCAGATGACATCACCCCACCAATCAAAATTTTTTCAGAATTAATTGAAATTTTTTGATTGGTCGAATGATGTGGCACTGCATGGCGCAGCAGGGTCTATTTAAACCCTATCTGCGCCTAGGGTTTAGAGTCTCTACACAATAACCAATGTTGCCCAGCTATGCAACCCAAGAGGGGGGGGGGTGAATTGGGTTTTTAAAAATTTTAAGCTCAACTAATTGCTTATGAAAAGTATTTGCTAAAAGCTTGTTGAATGAGAAGAAAGACTTTAAATCAAGATTAATTACCTAAAGCAAGAATGCAAGGATATAATAAAGAAATAAAGAGAAACAATAAAGCACACCACAAACACAAGGATTTATAGTGGTTCGGTGCCAACCTTGCACCTACATCCACTCCCAAGCTCCTACTTGGGAATTTCAATCCACTATACTTGTATTCAACCCGAATACAAATCGTCGGAAACTCCGACACTAGCTATCCCTAGCTAGTCTACTTGTTTCCGGGTACAAGCCAATCCAAAACACTCTGATTTTAGGTTCGGATCAACCTTTCCTTGTTTTGGAAACCCTCCAAAAATAAGAACAATTACTCACAACGAGTAAGACAGTTTAGAGCATAAATAAGTACAAGAATAGCTCCTTAAATGAGCGAATATAAAATAAAAACACTTTACTCAAATGAAGAATCCCCTTTTTGGATTTCCTCAAGGTGGATGAAGAGTTGAATGAACGCTTGAGGAGAAGTTGAACTTTGATTGAAAACTTCTTGAAGGCTTTGAAAGAGCTTTTGATCAAGGTTGAAAAATTTGCTTGAAAAACCCTCTCTCTGAATGCTCTTGAATGCCCTTTTGAACGCTCTTGCTTTTCTCTTTCACAATCTCTCGTATATATTGTAGATCATCTATCTCTCTCGTGTAGATTGTGGATCCCCTTTCTTTTTCTCTCGTGTATATCGTTGATTTCCGTCTCTCTCGTGTAGATTTTGGATCCCCTTCTTTTCTTTCACCTTTTGAAACCTTTTATAGCCTTAAGAAACAAGGGAAAACATTTTAGGTAGAAAAAGAGCCGTTAGAGCATTTTAAGGGAGCATAAAAGGCAATTAAAATGGGCAAAAAACTAGCCGTTGCAGACGATTTCCGTCGCAGGGGTCGACTCATGAGTCGACTCATGCTTCAGGAGTCGACTCATGAGTCGACTTCTGTTGCAACAGCCAGAACTGTGGTTTCTGGATTTTTTTGGCCCAAATCAGCAGAGGTCGACTCATGAGTCGACTCATGCCTAGTGGGTCGACTCATGAGTCGACTCACAGGTCGTGCCAAGCCAAAAAACCAGCGTGCCAAGGGAAATTTTTGCGTGCCAATCAGCTCATTGTGCCATGAGTTGACTCATGAGTCGACTCATGCACTTCAAATATTCATAACTTCAAAAATATAAGTCCAAAAATAATAAAATTTTCACCAATAGATTACAAATCATTTGTTCTACCAAATGATACTATCAAATTAGGATTTTAGTAAAATTATGATTTTGCCCCTGAAGAGTATAAAGACTTTTTCAACTAAAAATATTTGTATCCCTTCAATCTGCTTTGTAATCATCAAAATCAATCTAGGAGCAACAATCTCCCCCTTTTTGATGATGACAAAATACTTGAACAAAAGCATTTATGTGAATGCATTATAGATGCTTGAAAAGAGTATGATTCTTTTGGCATGTAATATAAATGGTCATATACAAAAATAGTTTGTCCATTTTCTTAAAGATTTGAAGATATGCTCATTGGATAATGTGATTTTGGTGTTAGAGCGGAAAACTTGTTTTTGTTATCAGATCAAACTGTATTTTGAAAATTTGCTCATTCTCATTTGATTTTAGTTTTAGCATCAGAGCAAAAAATACTTATGTGCTTTAATTGCTTTTGATACAAAAAATAATTATGTGTGCCAAAGCATGTTTAAGAGTTGATTTGGAAAGTGTATTAGATCATTTTGAGTTTAAGATGTATCAGAGCAAGAGAAAAATAAATTTTGCTATGTATCAGAGCAAGAAAAACAATTTTACAATGTTATCAAAAAAAATTTTACAATGTATCAGAGAAAATTTTACAATGTATCAGAGCAAGTTAAAAAAAAATTTAAGATGTATCAGAGTAAGTTAAATTTCTTAAGATGTATCAAGGCAAGTTGAATTTCTTAAGATGTATCAAGGTAAATAAAATTTCAAAAGATGTATCAGAGCAAGTTGGAATTTTGAAGTATATCAGAGCATATTTAAATTTTTTAAAATAAATCAGAGCATATGTAAAGAAGTAATTTAAAAGTTACTTATTTGCATTGTACTTAGCATTGTACTTTTGATATTTTTCTATAAATTCTTCAATTCATTCATTAATTTCTCATAATTATGGTTTTGCTTTTGATGGGTTGCTTTTTCTTTAATTGCTCATAATTTATGATTTTGCTTTTTGATGGATTGCTTTTTGTTTAATTTCTCCCCCTTTTTGACATCATCAAACATGGTTAACTCCTCCTTTTTCTGAAACATTCTTTAATTTTTCCCCTTTAGAGTTTATCACAAATGTTTGCTCCCCCTTAATACAGCAATTATTAACAGCAAACAACGAGAAGACAATATTTCAACAAGGAGAATATTTATAACCAAAATATGATCGACATCATTACAAAAGGTAGAGATATAAGTAAAAGATGATACCATAAAACCATAATTGTTTCAATACATAGTTCATAATATAAAAGTCAACCAGCTAATTGTCAATACATGGCCCCAAAATACAGATCCTAGAACAAGACACTATCACCTAGGATCTAGTAATGATCATGAGAAGTCATGGATCGGAGTCATCAGATATGGGATGAGAAGCTGATGGATCAGAAGTGCGTCCTCTACCCCGTCTGCCTCTGGCACGAGCAGGAGAGCGAGATGAACTGGGAGGCTGAGAACGCTGAGAGGCTAAGGACTGAACAGAAAGGGTGAGTCTGATGGAATCAAGTACGTTCAGTGCTCTGGAAACAGACTGAAGTAGAGCAGTGAACTGAGTGGTTGCATGCTCACTCGATCCTCGGATCTCTCTCCTCAGTAACTCATATCCACCCTCCAATGCTCCTCTGAGCCTGCCAGCCTCTGCAGTGAGGTCTGTGACCTCAATAGTTGACTCCTGTGGCTTAGGATGGGCCAAAGCAAGGACTTGCCCCTGCAAGTCAAGAACTCTGCCAGTCAGTCTCCAGACTGTATCCTCAAGCTGCTGAATCCGGATGGACTGATCTGATATCATCTGAAATACAGTGGAGATGTGGGGAGTCATGGTCTGATCAGAAGAAGTGGCTCCTGGTGCAAAAGTAGTACTGCTCCACTGACTAGATAGCAAAGAAGCCACACGCTGTGATATCTGCTCGATCTGATCGTCAGCCAGTCTGAACTCTGATTGAGGTGCTCTGCTCTCTGGCTGATACACTGGTGTGGGCATCCTAGTGAACTCTGAAGGGCCAGCCTCTGTATCAGGAATGAACTGGATATTTGGTGATGCTGCCCTGAAGTCATGGACAGGAGATGATGGACCTTCTTCTTCAGCTCTATCTTCAGTTCTGTCTTCAGCTCTCTCCTCAGCTCTCTCCTCAGCTCTTTCTTCAGAGCCCTTGATCCAACCACCATCAGTCTTTGTAAATTCCATTCGGTGTAGGGTGTGTTGGTTGAAAGTGTCCACATGAGAGAGCTTAGTAGAAGCCTCCCCCTCACAGCTAACTCCAAACCTCCTAAATACTCTAGTAAGGGCCATACCATAAGGCAAGTGTGCCTTGGATCTGTTCAAAGTCTCTCTCATGGCCTCTATCATAAGTGCAGGGAGGTTCAGAGGGGTCTGAGTGATGACATGAAACATGATACAAACATCTCTGCTGGAAAGTAAATCATGCCTACCACTCCTAGGAAAGAAGAGCTTCGTTACCATCTGATGCAGGATCCTCATCTCAATAGACAAAATCTTTGCTTCCAATTTATTTAAACTCCCTGAATAAGTTTCCCTTAGAATAACTCTGATCCCCTCTTCTTTTACTGGGAGTTTCATATAAGAGTAACCCTCACTAGGCAACTGAAGTATTTCTCCCAATATACTAGAATCCAAGCAAATATCAATACCCTTGACTGTTGAAGTCACTGACCCATTTCCATAATGTAGATTCTGGTAGAATTCTCTAACTAGGTCAACATAGGTGACTTCCTTAAGGGAGCAGTAGAAACCCTATCCTTGGTTTTTAATCTTAGTTGCAAATGTAAAACCCTCTTTTTCAAAGAACCGAAAATCTATATTCTTCCCGGTTTCAACTTTTCTATCAGAAAGAGGATTCTTACTGGGGCTTAGGGAGGATTGAGGGGGACCTTGAGCAGATACTGAAGCTGGAGTGGGAGCAGTGGAAGACTGACCAGCTTGCCTTTTCTTTCGGACAATTTCTTCAGGCTCACGGACTGACTTTCTTCTTTGGGGAAGCTTCATCTTCGGAGCCATATTCACTACAGTAGCAGACAAGAAGACATGGAGGAACAAGTGAATGAGTGGAGGAGGGATCACAAGAGAGTGAAGAGGGATTTTGGTGGAGAAAAGAAGTGGATTTGGGAAGAACAGTGAAGTGCTAGGGCACGCTCCAACCGTGCCAAACAATGGGAGAAAGCACAAAAAATCCCTTTCCAAGGTGGCGATTTTTGGTGGAGAGGAAGAGGGAGAAGTGCCTCGAACTAGATCCTTGGATTTGGAGCAAAAGGAATTGGAGAAGTCGGCTTTTGGAAGGAAGAAGATGATAGGATGAGTCGTCTCACGAACAAAATCCCGTATAAAAACAATGAGCTCGTGGGAAGTTTAAGGAAATAACAAGTTTGCCATTGAGTCGACTCATGGAGGTCGACTCATGAAGTTCAGAAATTCAGAAAAAATGTGAATAAATTTCAGAAAAATTTGAAATTTTGGAAGAAGGAGTTTTGCTCAAAGATAAGTTTTTAGAATGATAAATTTGAGCTTTTGGGACCAGGATAGATGTTGGAAATTGAGCTCTAAGAATTTTTGACATAATTCTTGGAAATTGAGAAAAATTTAGGCATATGGATCTAGAATTCCTAGATTTCTCCTAATTTCACAGAATCTATCCTCACTAAGGGCCTTTGTAAAGATATCAGCTAATTAATTTTCAGTGCAAACATATTCAAGAATTATATTTTTGTTTTGAACATGTTCTCTTATAAAATGATGTCTTATTTCAATATGTTTGGATCTTGAGTGTTGAATTGGATTTTTAGATAGATTTATGGCACTTGTGTTATCACATCTTATTGATGTTTCATTAAGTTTGTTTCAAAGTCTTTGAGTTGTTGCTTAATCCACAAGATTTGAGCACAACAACTTCCGGCTGTAATGTATTCGGCCTCAGCCGTAGACAGTGCCACCGAATTTTGTTTCTTGCTAAACCATGAGATTAGGTTAACTCCAAGAAATTGGCAAGTTCCACTTGTGCTTTTTCTATCTAATTTACATCCAGCAAAATCAGCATCTGAATATCCTAGTAAATCAATTTGTGAGTCCTTAGAGTACCATAACCCTAGAGTTTGAGTACCATTTAAGTATCTAAGGATTCTTTTAACAGCATTCAAATGAGATTCTTTAGGATTAGATTGATATCTAGCACATAAACAAACACTAAACATGATATCAGGCCTACTTGCAGTTAAATATAATAATGAGCTAATCATACCTCTATAGTATTTTAAGTCTACACATTTACCTTCATCATCCTTGTCAAGCTTACATGAGGGACTCATTGGTGTGCCAATTGGTTTGCAGTTCTCCATTCCAAATCTTTTGAGTATTTCCTTGGTGTACTTGCTTTGGGTGATGGAGATTCCCTCTTTTGATTGTTTGATTTGGAGTCCGAGGAAGAAGGTGAGTTCTCCCATCATGCTCATCTCGAACTCCCCCTGCATAAGCTTAGCAAAGTCTTGACAAAGGGATTCATTAGTAGACCCAAAAATTATGTCATCAACATAAATTTGTATAACTAGCATATCATTTTGATTTCTTTTAATAAAGAGGGTTGTATCTACATTACCTCTTGAAAAACCATTATTTAGTAAAAATTTGCTTAGCCTATCATACCATGCTTTAGGTGCTTGTTTTAATCCATATAAAGCTTTATTTAATCTAAAGACATGATTAGGAAAAGCATGATTTTCAAATCCAGGAGGTTGTTCTACATATACTTCTTCAGCAATATATCCATTTAAAAATGCACTTTTAACATCCATTTGAAATAATTTGAATTTCATAAAGCAAGCATATGCAAGTAGAAGTCTAATAGCTTCTAATCTAGCAACAGGTGCAAAGGTTTCATCAAAATCAATTCCTTCTTCTTGATTATATCCCTTAGTAACTAGTCTTGCTTTATTTCTAATTATATTTCCATGCTCATCTAATTTGTTTCTAAAGACCCATTTTGTGCCAATTATTGAATAATTTTTAGGTCTTGATACTAAGGTCCAAACATTATTTCTTTCAAATTGATTAAGTTCCTCTTGCATTGCATTAATCCAATTATGATCATTTTCAGCTTCTTCAAAAGTTTTAGGTTCAAGATGAGATACAAAAGCACAATGATTAACTACATCTCTAAGTGAAGAACGGGTTTTTACCCCATGCATAGGATCACCAATAATTAACTCCTTAGGGTGGTTGTGAACATACCTCCATTCCTTGGGTAGGTCATTTGTACCTTGAGGTTGTTCTTGAATTTTTTCACCTCTCTCATCTTGTTTGTCTTCTTGATCCTTGTCTTCTGGAGTTGCTGAATCTTTCAGAGTGATCTCCTTCATACCTTCTATTAGTGGATCTGCATCATCAACATCCTCATTCTTCCTTGAAAGAAGATCGTTAGATTCATCAAAAACAATATGTATGGACTCCTCAACTACTAAAGTTCTTTTGTTGAAAACTCTAAATGCTTTACTAGTGGAGGAGTAACCTAGAAAGATTGCTTCATCTAATTTTGCATCAAATTTACCAAGTTTTTTTTTGCCATTATTTAATACAAAACATCGACAACCAAAAACATGAAAATATGCGATATTTGGTTTTCTTCCTTTCCAAAGTTCATAGGGGGTTTTCTTTAAAAATTGTCTAATCAAAGCACGATTTAAAATGTAACATGCTGTGTTAATTGCTTCCGCCCAAAAATATCTTGGAAGGTTGCTTTCACAAAGTATGGTACGGGCCATTTCTTCTAAGGTTCTGTTTTTCCTTTCAACTACCCCATTCTGTTGGGGTGTCCTAGGAGCAGAGAAGTTATGGCCAATTCCATTTTCATCACAAAAATTTTCAAAATCTTGATTTTCAAATTCAATTCCATGATCACTTCTAATATTTTGAATTGAAAACCCTTTTTCATTAGTGACTTTTCGGTGAAATTTAGTGAAAATATGAAAAGTTTCATCTTTGTGTGCCAAAAAGAAAATCCAAGTAAAACGAGAGTAATCATCTATAATTACAAAGCCATATCATTTTCCTCCTAGACTAGTGGTTCTAGTTGGTCCAAATAAGTCCATATGTAAGAGCTCTAAAGGTCTAGAAGTTGAAACAGTATTTTTGGATTTAAATGAAACTCTAGTTTGTTTACCTAATTGGCATGCATCACAAATTCTATCCTTTTCAAAATTCAATTTTGGCAAACCAAGAACTAATTCTTTTTTAATTAATTTTGAAAGAGAATGCATGCTAATATGTGCAAGTCTACGATGCCACAGCCAACTAGTCTCATTAATTTTAGCATTCAAGGATACTAGGCATTGCATGTCTAATTTGGCTAAATCATTCAAATCTACCATATAAATATTGTCATGCCTATGTCCTATAAATTTAATGCCATCGTTAATAGGACTAGTCACAATGCAAACAGATGATTCAAAAACAACTTTATACCCTTTATCACAAAATTGACTAATGCTAAGTAAGTTATGCTTTAAACCTTTAACTAACAAAACATTTTTAATGTATTTGGAGGGAGTGATACCAATGTTACCTATCCCAATGATCTTTTCTTTGCCATTATCTCCAAAGGTGACCATCCCTCCATCCTTAGCATCAAGCGTGATGAATTGTGATTCATCACCAGTCATGTGTCTCGAGCATCCACTGTCAAGATACCATTTCCTGTTTCCTCCTTGGGATGCTAGACACATCTGCAAGCAGAGGTCAAGTTTCTGTCTTAGGTACCCAAGCTTTCTTGGGTCCTTTTAGGTTAGTCAAAATGGTTCCTTTTGGAACCCATATTTTCTTTATAGTTGTGTTTGCAGATTTGTTAATAAGGCATGTGTATGATTTATGTCCTATTCTACCATATTTGAAACAAGTAATATTTGTAGACTTGTTACTTGAATAATTTATATAAATATTCTTCAGAAATTTTTGTTTCTTCAAGGGGTTATAGCCAAGTCCAGTCTTATCATATACAGCTTTTTGATTATCAAGAATCATATTTAGTTTGTTTGAACTTAAGGTGAACTTATCTACTATAGGTTTCAGCTTGTTAATTTCATTCTTCAAACTTTGATTTTCTTGAATCAAGGTGGATTTTTTAATTGAAAGATTTTCAGCTTGTTTCACTAAGGACTGATTTTTCAATTTCAGTTCTTTGTTTTTCATCCCTAGTTTCTTTAATTCATCAATTAAATCATAGAATGCTTCATGCAATTCTTCAAAAGTAAATTCACTAGTGGATTCAGAAGTTACCTCATTTTCGTGTGCCATAAGGCACAGGTTGGCTTGTTCTGTTGAGGTTTCCTCATCGGAGCTTGAGTCATCACTCACACTCCAAGTCGCCATCATTGCTTTCTTTTTGAACTTTTTGGGACCTTTCTTCAGTTGTGGACATTCGGATTTGAAATGTCCCGGCTTCTTGCACTCGTAGCATATAAGGGGTTGATCTTTCTCTTTCTCTTTGCTTTGTTTCCATTTTGTGAATGACTTCTTTCTCATCCCCTGTTTCCTTTTTCTTAGAAACTTCTTAAATCTTCGGGTGATGAGTGCCATCTCTTCATCCTGTTCTTCATCTTCAGTGTCATCCGTTTCATCATCAGGCGAAGCTGTGGATTTGAGGGCAATGGTTCTTTTCTTTTTGACTTCATCCTCTTGATGTTGCTTCATGCTAAGTTCATGAGTCATCAAGGATCCAAGAAGCTCTTCTAGAGGTAGAGTGTTCAAGTCCTTTGCTTCTTGGATGGCAGTCACCTTGGCTTCTCAAGTTCTTGGCAATGACCTGAGAATCTTCCTTACAAGCTCACTGTTAGTATAAGATTTGCCAAGACTCTTCAAACCATTAATTATATCAGTAAAACGAGTAAACATAGCAGTTATGGACTCATCATGCTCCATTTTAAACAATTCATATTTATGCACAAGCATGTTTATTTTAGTCTCTTTTACTTGAATTGTTCCCTCATGGGTTACTTCTAACCTATCCCATATTTCTTTAGCAGATGCACAAGTAGAAATGCGATTAAATTCATTTGCATCAAGTGCACAATAAAGAACATTCATAGCTTTAGCATTTAATTGTGCCAATTTCTTATCAACCTCATCCCATTCTTTCTCGGGTTTGGTTGACTCCTCACCATCTATAATCTTGGTGGGTATGTGAGGACCATTCACTATGATACTCCACATATCATAGTCGAGTGCTTGTATGAATATCTTCATCCGAGCTTTCCAATAGGTGTAATTAGACCCATTGAAAAGTGGAGGTCGGTTGGTAGATTGCCCCTCGGCTAGAGAAGTACCGACATGGGTTGCCATAGATCTTTGGCTCTTTGATTGTTAAATCAAAGAAGGGCTAGAGCACCGGGCTCTGATACCACTTGTTGCCCAGCTATGCAACCCAAGAGGGGGGGGGGTGAATTGGGTTTTTAAAAATTTTAAGCTCAACTAATTGCTTATGAAAAGTATTTGTTAAAAGCTTGTTGAATGAGAAGAAAGACTTTAAATCAAGATTAATTACCTAAAGCAAGAATGCAAGGATATAATAAAGAAATAAAGAGAAACAATAAAGCACACCACAAACACAAGGATTTATAGTGGTTCGGTGCCAACCTTGCACCTACATCCACTCTCCAAGCTCCTACTTGAGAATTTTAATCCACTATACTTGTATTCAACCCGAATACAAATCGTCGAAACTCCGACACTAGCTATCCCTAGTTAGTCCACTTATTTCCGGATACAAGCCAACCCAAAATACTCCGATTTCAGGTTCGGATCAACCTTTCCTTATTTTGAAAACCCTCCAAAAATAAGAACAATTACTCACAACGAGTAAGACAGTTTAGAGCATAAATAAGTACAAGAATAGCTCCTTAAATGAGCGAATATAACAATAAAAATACTTTACTCAAATGAAGAATCCCCTTTTTGGATTTCCTCAAGGTGGATGAAGAGTTGAATGAACGCTTGAGGAGAAGTTGAACTTTGATTGAAAACTTCTTGAAGGCTTTGAAAGAGCTCTTGATCAAGGTTGAAAAATTTGCTTGAAAAACCCTCTCTCTGAATGCTCTTGAATGCCCTTTTGAACGCTCTTGCTTTTCTCTTTCACAATCTCTCGTATATATTGTAGATCATCTGTCTCTCTCGTGTAGATTGTGGATCCCCTTTCTTTTTCTCTCGTGTATATCGTTGATTTCCGTCTCTCTCGTGTAGATTTTGGATTCCCTTCTTTTCTTTCACCTTTTGAAATCTTTTATAGCCTTAAGAAACAAGGGAAAACATTTTAGGCAGAAAAAGAGCCGTTAGAGCATTTTAAGGGAGCATAAAAGATAATTAAAACGGGCAAAAAACTAGCCGTTGCGGATGATTTCCATCGTAGGGGGTCGACTCATGCTTCAGGAGTCGACTCATGAGTCGACTTCTGTTGCAACAGCCAGAACTGTGGTTTCTGGATTTTTTTGGCCCAAATCAGTAGAGGTCGACTCATGAGTCGACTCATGCCTAGTGGGTCGACTCATGAGTCGACTCACAGGTCGTGCCAAGCCAAAAAACCAGCGTGCCAAGGGAAATTTTTGTGTGCCAATCAGCTCATTGTGCCATGAGTTGACTCATGAGTCGACTCATGCACTTCAAACATTCATAACTTCAAAAATATAAGTCCAAAAATAATGAAATTTTCACCAATAGATTATAAATCATTTGTTCTACCAAATGATACTATCAAATCAGGATTTTAGTAAAATTATGATTTTGCCCCTGAAGATCATAAAGACTTTTTCAACTAAAAATATTTGTATCCCTTCAATCTGCTTTGTAATCATCAAAATCAATCTAGGAGCAACAACCAACAAATCCTAAATCCTCTCCACTTATCCATGCCACCTCTGCTCCTTTCCCTCTCCTCTTCATGTCCAAGAGGTTGGGCATCCATCTGGTGCTTGTTCAAGGCGTGGTGGCTTCCTGATTAGAAGGCTGCAGAGATTTATCGAGAAGCTGCTGCTTCAGCTTCAGAATATCTTTTGAAGATCTTTCAGATCAGATCTAGATCTGATTTTTGGAGAAAAAATTCATGAGGAGAAGATGATCTAGATTCTGCTCAAGTGGATATCGATAGAGGCCAGACGACTGTGTGGCTATTTTAGAACCTCGGGCATTGCTGCGATCATCTACAGGGTAATCTAGTTACCCTAGAGATATTTTTCTGTTCCTCCTATTTTTAGATTTATTTTTAGATTTAATATCAAATAATAAAAATTATATTTAATAGATCTTAGATCTAAAATATCATAGGATAATTTTTTTTGAAATATTCTGCCCCAGATCTCATTAGATCTGGAAGATCCTACAAAGAAAAAGCCAATTTTTTCTTCACATGGTACCTTATGTACATGAATCTATATTTTGGTTCACTTCCTAACTTGATTCTCTGATCCTTATGTGGGGTGTTCTAGATGTGGTGAAGTGTGCATAGAGGTTGTGAGTGATCAATAAGGGATCAGTCACTCTTAGTAAGGAGAGCGAACATCCTATGTGATCTCATAAATCGATGATTCTGAAAGTCTTTGTTCAAAGCAGGATGATAATTAGAAAAGAATTTTTAATATATCATCAATTGAATCATCACCTTCTGATCGAGATACATATAGATAAGTAATTAGATTTGATATATTTTTATACCCACAGCTCATCTGGAATGTTGTTTGACTGAAGGACTGAATTACATGATAACTTACCATTAAAGGATATTTTGATAATTTTTAATCAAAATTTTAAATATTTTAGATAGTCATGACACATTGCTAGATATCAATCTTGCCTTATAAACTCATCAAAATTAAAATAATTTAATTTAAAAATTAATTAGAAAGAGTCCTGGTTGATTGGGACTTTTGAGCTAATCTAATTTGATCGGATTAGGGTTACGTCAAGAGTCTGTGTCCACTGCTGGCTAGATTTGAAACCCAATGGATCACACATTTTAGAATTTGATCTTAGTCTAATTTAATTAGAATTTAATATAAATTTTAAGGATTAATTTGATATGCTAGCACATTGTATTAACCCAAGTTCCTAAATTGGTTTAGTTCAAAGTGTTTGAGCTAAACTAGACCAGTTGCCTTTGACCTCATGGGATTGGGTCTAATTTAATTTGGTTCTTATCCAACTTGGAAATGTTTTAAGTGTGGAAGGAGTCCTCTACACCCACCAGATCTCACACCAAAAATTTATTGCCGCCCCCTCTTAATTTACGTTGAGATGTGAAGGGTCCTTAAAGAAGACTCTTATCTTATCTCTTTGATTCTCATCCAGATCCTTTATTATTATGTACCAATTTATTGTGAAAAATTTATGGAGCATAGAAGAGGAGTCTTTCTGTGTGAAGGCTCTTCTATTCCAAAATAGATCATGAAGATTTATTTCTCCACTTGAGAACATGGAGCGCCAAGAGTTGGCGCCCCTTGGTCCTTCCTCACATCCCTTCTTAGCCTATATATATATGGGGCATCCCATATGGGCTAAGGGCTGAATTTTAGGTGAAAATCAAAGCCAATTGGCATGTAATAGAGATAAAAAATTTTTAAAAAAATCTGAAAAAAGAGAAAGAAAAATTGAGAGGAAAAAGTTGTAAGAAGGGTGGTGAGAGAATTAGCAAGTGTTGCTAGTTTGTACTAGGGTTTGTTTTTTTTATGTATTGGAGCCAAAAATTAAATCCTAGGTTGTAATACTTTTGAAGATTATTCTCTTAGCATGATTCTAGTAGTAAAATCAAAGGTGATTGAGTTTTAGTGTGATCGTACTTCGAGTTCGAAGCCAGCAGTGTTCTTGTGAAGATAAGGCTGTAGCAGTGCTTCGGTTAGGAAGGACCTTGGCCAACTTTTGTGTAGATCACTATAGGAGGGCTTCTACTTTGGAGTCTCATAGAGATCACCATCATACTATATTACTCTTTTGAAAAGTATAAACTTCTATCTCTTTGCATGTTTGTTTTTGTTTTGTTCGACATCGATAAGATGATTCTGGGATTTGAATTTTGGTTTGATAGTTTGAATTGTTAAAGCTATTGATATATTTATTTTAAAAATTTAAAAATTTAATTTTTACTATATGATCAGAACCCAATAGTGGTATCAGAGCCATCCGTATTAGATTCAATCAAACAAGTGCAAAGTTGTAGTATAGAATTGTTCTAGTTCATATATTGCCAAAATATATTGCATCAATTTCTAGCATTGATCTTAAAAATTAAAAATTATTTTTGACTTTATTTAAACCATGATTTAAATTTTAATTATTAAAATTTTAAATTTATGATAATATGAAATTTATAGTTTTATGCTTACTTGATGCTTAAATCGATTATATGTTTAAGGGTGTTATGCAAGCCTAATTTGATTAGGATTTGTTTTCAATTTGGCTAAATTAGTTATATTTGTTAAGTCATTTTGTGCACCTTATATGATTTTTGGCATGTCAATATGATTGTTATTATTATTGGATTTGTGTCCTAGAAGTCAATTATTGGCTGACACATTATATATTTGCAGGACCTAAATTTATACTTATAATACTTTTCATTATAAATAAAGAGTTTTTTCTTTTTAATCATGCTTATGTGTCCATGATTTGTCCTAAAAGTTAACAAAGATGATTTTTGTATATTCTTAAAGAGTTAAGAATTTGAGATATACATTAATTAGTGGTTAATTTCTAAATGCTCCCGATCAAGGGATCATCATGGAGGACAGTGATCAATCCATTTGAGATCCATCCATGGTTCACCTCCCTTATGGACAGATGAGTCTTGGGTCTGCAGTGTAGAGATACTGGGGTGAAGGTAAAGGTTGTTGTTAGAGAATAACTTGCACTAAGCGTAACCAATACGAGAACCACATGGATGTCTACTCACTCGTCAGTAGTCTTCTCGATGCTGCAGTAGTATGAGTGGTCCTTTGACCTACGTTGATATTGGCTATTCGCAGTGAGGCTACTGAGTTTGACTGCATGTTCCCTTGACCCTAGCCATTCGGGTCCTTGCTATGTATGTTAGCTTCAGTAGGTTCAGGTTCGCTGTTTGGAGTAGGATACACCTAGATGAAATTTATCGATCTTGGTAGAAAAGGTGAAGTCCTATGTGATTTGCGAGATTGAGTTCAGAAAGTCTTTGGCCAAAGCAAGTATGAATATTGAAAAAAAATTTTCATGAGATTCACAAATAAACTTGAGTCGAGTGAATCTTACATAAGACTGATGATGGGGTTTGACGAGTTCTCCATGACCTCCATCAAGTTGGGACTCATGATAGAAAGACTAAATCATACGATAATTGTACCTAAAAATTTATATTTTTATTCTACTAGGTTACCACTACATACTGCTAGGTGTCACTGGTGGATTGTGAGACTCATCGGGCATCATCTTGATAATCGATGGTCCTTGAAGGGTAAAATTAAAAATATTCTAATCCATCGAAAAGAGTTTCGATGATATTATGATAGAGATCATAATATATCTCTCTTCCAGATAGAATAAAACCTATGGGGTCACACATTAAGAGATTTAATCTCGAATTTTCCAATTGGACTTATGAAGTTCCAATTGGGTTAAGATTTATTTGAAACTCTATTAGGTTTATGAGAAACATGCTAGCACATGGTTAAACCAAATTTTTCTCAGAACTTTGATTTGATCAAGTCCATAGCCTTGAGCCTAACCTAAATTTATTTGGGTTTAATTGGGCTCTCAATTATAAGTCCAAGAAAATTTAATTAAGTTAATTAGATGGCATAATTATCCTAATATTATCTCTTCCATATCTTCTAATTATCTCTAAGTATGCATGTGGAATAGATGGAAGAATGGGTGGTATAATTTTTTTTAAAAAAATTATTGAGCATCATATCCTAGAGGGGCCCACCCCCTCTTATGTGTCATGGCGTGAAGGAGAGAGGATGGGGTTCATGCCCTATCTCTTATGGCTAGAGATCCCTTTGTGGGGCACCAAGAGTTGGTGTCCCAACCACCTGACATGTATTCCATGAATGACTATTCTACATGCTTAAAAGGGCTAATTAATTACTTTCTATATCTGATTTTATTTGGCATAAATCATATTTAAAAGGTAGAGGATTCTTATAAGATAACGATCTACCTTTTTAAGATGATAGGATTCCAAATATGTGTCAGGACTTATGTCTATTTAAAGGGAGGTCTCTAGGATTTCTTAGTATTGATTTTTCATCAAAAAAATATTCTCTCTCTCCATCTCCACACCTCCTCTATCCTTTTCATATCCAAAGATTAGGTGTTCTCTCTTCCACACACCTAGAAGGAGTTCTGGTGACTTAGAGATCAAGGATCGAGGAGAAGAAGAAGAAGGCTGCAAATCAAGGAGTTGATCTCTCAGTTAAGATCAAAAGAGTTGATCAGAGTCCTCAAGACCAAGATTTTTCTTGAGAAGAAGAATCTTCTATAAGCAAAAAAGTTTGAGATTGATCTCGATGGATATCCGTAGAGGTCGGACACGTGTGTGGCTCCATCTTCTACGAATTCAAGATCATCTGAAGCGATAAATTTCTACCCGTACAAAGGTAATGAGAAACTGTTGCCCAGCTATGCAATCCAAGAGGGGGGGGGGTGAATTGGGTTTCTAAAAATTTAAACTTAACTTACAACTTATGAAGAATATTTAACAATAGCAAGATAAGTAAGGAGAGTGTAATTGATGCACGGATAAAGGTTGGATGCAAGAATGCAAGAGAATAAAGAAGTTTAAAGGAGAGCAATTAAGCACAACACAAACAAGAGAATTTATAGTGGTTCGGTGCCAACCTTGCACCTACATCCACTCTCCAAGCTCCTACTTGAGAATTTTAATCTACTAAATTGTATTCAACCTGAATACACTCATCGGAACCTCCGACTCTAGCTATTCCAAGCTAGAACACTTATTTTTTGGGTACAAGCCAACCCAATACAATCTGATTCAAGGTTTGGATCAACCTTCCCACATTTTGGAACCCTTCCAAAATAAAAAATAATGACTAAAAAAGAGTATTACAGTTAACAACACAGAAATACAAATGAAGCTCCTTTAATGAGCGAATAAGGTATTAAATACACTTTACACAATTTGAAGGAAGCTCTTTCTGATTTTCTCAAGGTAGTTGGAGACTTGAATGAGCACTTGAGGAGTTGGTGAACTTGAATTAAAAGCTTCTTGAACGCTTTTAGTGGGCTCTTGCTTAGGGTTGAAAAGAATGCTTGAAGAAGCTTTTTCAAAATTTTTTCTCTTTTCTTCTTATGTTGATTCCCTCCTTTAAGTCTCTTTATATAACTTCAAATAATGATGGAGAGTAATCTGGACTGAAATAGAGCCGTTAGAGCACATTAAATGAGCATTAAATGTAATTGAAACGGGTTAAAAATTAGTCATTACAAAACTTTTCCATCACAGGGGTCGACTCATAGGGTCGACTCATGCTCATGGGTCGACTCATAGGGTCGACCTCTGTGGAACAGAACAGAAAATGACTGTTCTGTAATTTTAACCTGCGAAGCAGCAGAGGTCGACTCATAGGGTCGACTCATGCCAAGTGGTCGACCCATGGGGTCGACTCACAGAGAGTGCCAGCCAAAATTTTAGCGTGTCGTTCAGCCCTTTAAGCCATAAGTCGACTCATGGGGTCGACTCAAAAATAAAAATTTAGTTTTCTTACAAAATATACTTTCAAAAATATTAAAATTTCTTTCAATAGATTGTACGTCTTCAGTTCTTGCTCTTGAGGCTTCTGAATCAGGTCTTGATAAAATTATGATTTTGCCCCTGAAATGTAATAAGTCTTTTTTCAAGCCAAAATCATTAGTAATCCCCTCAAATACTTTGTAATCATCAAAATCAATTCAAAGAGCAACAGATACGATCTTATATTTTTTTTAAATTTTAGATTAATTATATATGCTTTCTTCTGAGCTTGGGTAGGTTTAGATCTAGTATTTTGCATGTGAGATTAAAGGGTTTAACCCGATTTATTTTTCACATATTTTCAAAATTTTAAAATCTATACATGCTGCTTGTCCTATTTTATATCAATGGTATCAAATTTTTAGGTTAGATCTAAAAGTTTTAATGATTTAAAATTAATTTTTGTACTGATATAAGGTTATCCTGGTATAGGGTTTATCCCCTATATTGCAAAGGTTATCCTAGCACGAGATTGATTGGTTTTGAAAATTATTTTTGAAATAATTAAATCAAATCTTTTTGATCTAAAAATTAATATATATGATATGTTTATTTTTCATTTAGATCTAACATTAGAATGATTAAAAGTTCACATCAAACTGGTATAAGGTTGTCCTGATATAGGATTTACCCCCTATATTGTAAAGGTTGTCCTAGTTTGATGTGAATCAATTTTTGAAAAGATACTTTCAAAATATTTTAATCATTATTTTATATTTAATTTTATAAATATTTGATATATGTAAATTTAGTTTTAGATTTGAAATTAATATATTTATGATGCATATTTAATTTAGATCTGAAACTACATATATTCGATATATGAAATTAGGTTTAGATCTGAAATAGTTTCAAAATTATAAGCCATTAATAGCATGCAATGAAATATAATCTAAAATCATTTTTAGATCTAAAATTTAGTTGTTGCATGTTGGTATGGGTTGAAAAAATTAGTTTTAAGTGATCAAACTATAATTAGGGTCTAATTGATTAGATCATGCTAAAACCTATTTTTTATTTTTGAGCAGTTGATTGAACCTAATCGATGGATGATTGAGATTAGATCAAAGGAGTTCAAAGTTGACTTTAGTTGTAGTTGGTCACATCGATTCATATTTTGATATGAGTTGATTGACTCAAGATCAAAATTTGGCTCAGTGGCTCAGACCTATTTCCATAGGTTAATCTAATCGATTCTAATCGACCAATTTGGTGTCTAAGACAAGTATTTAGATAGTAGTTATTTAATTGGTTCCGTTGTCTAACCTAGTCAATTTTGATTGGTGTCTAAAGAAAGCAACGGGAGACCCCCACGCATCTTAACTTACCTGGCCATATTGGGAGATTTAGTTTCGTATTAGGTTACTTGTTGACTCGAATTCACCCATGCCAGCTAGGCTGATTAGATATATTGATGTGCTAATCTAATTTAATCAGTCAGATGTCAGATCTACTAATTTAGAAGAGATCTAAATCCAAATCTCCTCATTAAATATTAAGTCTAGAGGTTTTCTATCATTGTAGAGATGTGGGTACCTTCCTGGCGTTGATCGTTCTCGGCTGGTTACAGTGATTCGGTTGCATCGAGAAGGTACAACCACTCTATTGACATATTATATCTCGGAGTAGAGATGGGGTTGGGCTCAATAACTATTAGGTGAGAGTCCCAATGATGGCTTTGCACCCACTGGTGAACGATGGGTTTGGCTTAACTAAGAAATATACCAATAACTGTTAGGTGAGGCCACCGGACTTAGAGACCTAGCCCACTGCATCTTACTTAGTGAAGCAATAGATAAAGTGTTGTCCAGTCATTGGTCTGTACTCATCAATAACTGTTAGGTGAGGTATGTATAGATTAATGAGATCGTAGTACCCATTTAAAATCGATCGTGTATAGATTTCCATTTCTCCACCTAAGGAGTGTGGGAGATTCGAAAAAATAGTGAGAGTTTTTTGTTTGTTTTTAAAATTTTTAAAATAAATAATATTATAGTATAAAATCTAATTAGAAATTATTCTCTCTGCAGATAATCATGTCGAGTTCAAACCCTTTAGCTTGAATCCTCGATACAAATAGGTTGACCGGCACCAATTCCAAAGACTGGCTTCAAAATTTGAGAATCGTTCTCAATTCTGAAAAGCTCACCCATGTCTTCGATCAAGAAGTGCTTGAGTTACCTGCTCGCCCATCCGTTGATCAATGAGCTACACTTGAGAAGTGGATGGATGAAGATAATAAAACAAAGTGCTACATCTTAGCGTCCATGTCTAATGATCTTCAGCAACAGCACGAAGACATGAGGACTGCCAAAGAAATGCTAGTTCACCTACAAGAGTTGTATGGTGAACAGAGTCACACAGCTCATTTTGGAGTCTCCCAAAAATTTTTCAGAGCAAAGATGCGTGATGGGTAGGCCGTCAGTGATCATTGTTTGACAATGATCAAGGATATAGAGGAGCTTCAGAAGCTCGGTATGAACATGGATAAGGAACTACAAGTGGATCTGATCCTCCAGTCTCTTTCTGACTCATATGGATAGTTCATTATGAACTACTCTATGAATAAGATTGATGCTACTTTGTCAAAGTTATTGAATATGCTGGTGACTGCAAAGGATACTTTGAAAAGTTCAAGAGGAACAGTTCTAGCTGTGGAGAGGGCTTCCTCCAAAAGAAAGTCTTCTTTCAAGAAGAAGAAAAAGCCTGCAAAGAAGCAAAAGAATGAGGCCAAGCCCAAGAAATAAGTTTCGAAGAAGGCCAACGATAAAGAAAAATATTTTCATTGCAATGTCGAAGGCCACTGGAGAAGGAACTATCTGGCCTACCTGGCAACTATCAAGAACAGGAAGAAAGATTGGCCTTCTGAAGGTACGTTTGAGTTGCTTGTTATAGAAACTAACCTAATGGTTTTCTCTTCTTCTAGTTGGGTTCTTGATTCTGATTCAAGTGCTTATTTGTGCACTTCAATACAGGGTCTTGAAGAAGTTAGGGGGCTGAGGGAAGGCGAGATCACTCTCCGAGTTAACAATGGAGAAAGGATTGTCGCTGTGGTCGTTGGAACCTACCCTCTGCGACTACCATTAGGAGTTAGTTTATTTTTGAAAGACTATTACTTTATCCCTATAGCCAATAAAAATTTGATTTCTATCTCTATGCTGGCACAGGATAATTATAATTTTTATTTCAATAAAGACATGTGTTCTATTTATTTTAGAAATAAACTTGTGGCACGTTCTTTCTTGATTAACGGTCTTTACCATTTGCATACCGATGCAAGTGTACACATTAACGAGCAAATTATGAATGCGATAGGGTCTAAGAGATCTAGAGATAGGATCAGCCAAAAGTATCTATGGAACCTTAGGCTAGGTCATGTTGGAGAGGACAGACTTAACAAACTGGAGAAAGATGGTCTTCTTGGATCATTGACTTTCGAGTCTTATCCAGTCTGTGAATCATATTTTCAAGAAAAAATGGCCAAGCTACCTTTTGTGGGATAAGAGGAAAGGGCCACTGAGATATTAGCCCTGATACACACTGACGTGTGTGGTCCATTTGATGTAGAAGTCAAGGATGGCTATATCAACTTCATAACCTTTACTGATGATTATTCACAGTATGGTTTTGTGTATCTGACGCACCGAAAGTCTAAAGCCTTTGAAAAGTTCATAGAATTTAGATATAAAGTAGAAAAACAGACTGAAAAATCCATAAAGGTTCTTTGATCAGCTCGAGGAGGGAAATACCTTAGTGGAGAATTTCAGATCTATCTCAAAAAAAATGGCATAGTCTCACAATGGACACCTCCAGGGATACCTCAACTCAATGGGGTATCCGAGAGAAGGAATCGAACCCTATTGGATATGGTTCGATCCATGATGAGCTTCACAGAGCTTCCTGACTTTCTTTGGGGACATGCTTTGCTATCTGTGATTCATCTTTTGAATTAGATTCTCTTTAAATCCGTTCCTACCACACCATATGACTTATGACATTGTAAGAAACCAACTCTTGGGTACCTCAAGATTTGAGAATTCTGGTCCATGTCAAGAGACAGCAGGTGGACAAGTTAGAGGCTAGGTCTTTTAGGGCTCGTTTTATAGGGTATCCTAAGGAAACCTTGAGATACTACTTCTATATTTCTAAGGATCATAATATGATTGTGAGCCATCATGCCGTATTCTTGAAAAGAGAGTTTATCCAAGATGGAGGCAGTGGGAGGAAGATTGAGCTCGAAGAGAAAGTCTCTGAAGAGCATCGAGTTCGAGAACTTGAACCCAGTAACAAGCCAGTAGATGTGATACCTCCTCCACCTCGTAGATCAAGTAGGATCTTTCATCCTACTGAAAGATACTTAGGTATTCTTATAGAAAATTTAGAGGAAGCATTCCTTGTGGGAGATAGGGACATTAGAAATGATCCCAAAACCTACGATGAGGCAATATTAGATGTAGACTCCGAGAAATGGTGGAAGCAATGAAGTCAGAAATTGACTCCATGCATTCCAACCAGGTTTGGTCCTTAGTAGATCCACCTGAAGGTATTATACCTATTGGGTGTAAATAGATTTACAAAAGAAAGATTGGGTCGGATGGTAAGGTAGAGACCTATAAGGCAAGGCTAGTTGTGAAAGGTTATAGTCAACACGAAGGCATTGACTATCATGAAACCTTTTCTTCTGTAGCCATGCATAAATCTATCCATACTCTGCTTGCTATAGCAGTATTTTTGTTGGGTTCCGATGGCACAGCGGAAGGGTTAGATGTTTAAAATTTTCATTCAAAACACCCAATGCACCGGAAGCCCTAATGCCCAGAAACTCTTGACTATAATAATCAAAGCATAATAAATATAAATTAGGATGAGAAGAATACCCATAGTGCTAATTTTAATTTTCACAAGGCATCCAAGTGTCCGCCTTTCAATGATGATCCACACAAAAATTGAACCAAAGACAGTGCTCCTTCTTCATCTTGCTTCAAGAATTCTAGCCCCTAAAACTCGACTAGCCTTGTACCAATCAAGTTTCTTCAAGAACCTGATCTCACCCTCTTACAACCTCCTTTGGACCTCTAATTCTCTTTCTTTTAGGACCCTTACAACTTTTGTTAGGGCTAGATAAGGCTTTGTCTTAAATCCCAAAGCCTTGTCCTAAAACTAAGTTACGTTGTAAGAAAGAAAGGAGAGCAACAGGAGAGAAATTGGAAATCCCTCTTAGATTCATCAGATACCCAGCACCCCGACCTATTTATAGCCATCAGAGAGAAGCCAAAAGAGAGGGACATGCCTTATCCAAAAGGCATATCTGATCTGATTATCAGAGATAAGAGTTCCTTCAAGCAGAAGGACTCTTATCCATGATACGTCGATCAGCACCCTGGTCTGCACACATGCAACCAAAGAAGGGATGTTTTCACATCCCTTCTCAAATCAGAAAAATCCTAAAAAATCCATGTAGATTAGGAATTTAATTTAGATTCCAAAAAATAGAAAATAGTGATAAAATTCTCATGGAAGAATGCTATCCTTGCACCTCTTCACGCGAGTGTTGATCACCATGTGTGCAGGCATTAGGACCGACTTATGGCATCCGTTTGGCATCCAAATAAGTCTAGAAAAATTCCAAAAAATTATGAAAAATATGCTATCAAGTGTAGAATGTCATAACAAAAAATCATTCCAATATGAAAGCATTTGGTTGGGATAAAGACTCTCCAAATCATGGAGAGATGCGACGCTTCTACGCACATGCACGAGACATCCTTCTTTTTCCAATTTTTTCTCTACCTCATAAATTTCAGAAAAAATATATCTCATACTTTGAGATGTGAGATAGAGAATGGAGGGTGATATGAGCTACTACACATAATTTAATCCCATGAAAAAATAAATTTTTTCTTCTACCCATGCCAACACTTGTAGGCAGAACCTGTTTTACACAAAGAGTCCACCACAACTTGGACTCTACATATTTGGCGTTAACATGGGATGTGGTGCCCCAATTTAGATTTTTTCTAGGTATCATGACTTTATCCAAATGTCTACCAAATTGAGCTAGCTAATTAGCAAGGGATGGGACCAAATTGGTCTCCAAAGGAGCAAGGGTTTCCACACGTGCTAGCATGCTTACCGGAACCCTGATTGAATCCAAAATTTCAATTAACCTTTTTCAAAAGGGTCCTTGGCCAATTTCTATATGTGTGTGACCCATTGGGTTCTACATCTAGCCAACTATAGGTCCAGGTATAAGTTGATCAAATTTGATTAGATTTCAATCTAATTGATTTAGGTCCAATCGAGCTAACCTGAGCTCAATAATTAGAATCATTTCTAATTGGCAATCGAATTAAACTTTTTAATTCGATAAAAAATCTACAAGTCAAGATTGACATCTAACAACGTATCATGACTATCCAAAAGATGTAGAATTTGGTGAAAATATCAAATCTATCCTTCAGTGGTAAATTACCGTGCAATTCAATCCTTCGATCATCCTTGCACCCTGAATATGTTCATGAGTATGAAATCATGTCAAACTCAAACACATATTCATATCGATTCTCAATTAACCAATGATGACTCCAATGAAGAAGCTTAAAAATTCTTTCTAATCTTTTTCCTGCTTTTGGTCAAAAGACTTTTCTCGAGTCATCTAGGATTGAGAATACACAGGATGCGATCTCCTCTTATTAGGAGTGATTGATTCCATGTTGACCTACTCACAATCTCCACACACACTCCACCATATCTAGAACACCTCGTACATGTCTTAATGCTATACCTGGGTATGAACCAAAATATGGATTCATGTGCACAAGATTCTATGATGGTCTCAGATTTAAGGATCACTTGCACAACTCCCACTTAAAGAACCATCTTTGACATGCAAATAAGGCTTCCATAAGATGTTCTCTTTCATCGAGTCAATTTAGTGGACTCATTTCTCAAATGAGCACCCACATCCTTGTATTAGTGTCTCACACAAGTAGCTAGTGAGATCTGCCACCCTCTCTATTGAGCATACATAGGATGTACCAGTCTATCTGAAACATTGATCTCCGACTCAATACTCCTATGACCAGAAATATTTAATATTAAGATTTTAGGATTTTAGGTCTCACTAGCATGACCAATTCATATCTCCTAAGATCATTATCTTAATCTTTTGGGTTCATCATAATCTTAGACATAATATGATGCCGCTAATATGATGAATCAATACGTCAAATTATAATAAATGTCATTTCATGAGTTGAAAAATTGTAAAGAAAGTTCTATCGCAACATACTTGCGATTGGCTTATAAGGCACTTTTCTTTCAATCTCCCACTTGCACTAAAGTCAATCACCTTTGTATCTCATACAATCATGATGATAATCATATAGCTGCTGTGGTATGGCCTTAGTGAATGGATCTGCTGTATTGTTCTTTCTGTCTACTAGTTTCAGGATAACATCTTGTCTCTAACGAGATAGAAATATCTGAGGATGTGCTTGGATCTAAAATGAGACCTAGATTCCTTATCTTGAATAACAGCCCCAGTGTTATTACTCTAGAGTGACGCTGGTCCTTCAATCTTAGGAATGACTCTTAAATCCATGATGAGTTTCTTCATCCAAATAGCTTCCTTAATGGCTTCACTAGCAGTAACATACTCTGGCTCAGTAGTTGAGTCAGCTACTATCTACTGCTTGAAACTCTTCCAACTCACTACCCCATCATTTAGGATAAACACATACCCTGATATTGACTTTCTATCATCTGCTTTCCAATGATCCTTCCTTGGATCAGCGTGAAATCTACTAGCTATGCCCAAAGCATAAGCTACATCAGGCTTGGTACATAGCATGGCATACATAATTGATCCCACAGCTAAAGCATAAGAGATTTCATTCATCCTTTTCCTCTCTTCTGGTGTCTTCGGATACATTCTTTTAGAGAGACGTATACCATGACTTGCAGGCAGGTAACCTCTTACTTGTCTTCATATTAAATCTCTTTAATATGAGATCTATATACTATGTGTTGGAAAATGTGTCCTAAAGCCAATCATTTAAGTGGTAGATGATTGAAATTAGTATATGAATTATCTAATAATAATAGTTATTTGGCAGGTTCATCATAAAAGTTCTATCTTCCTTAAATGAACTCTTAAATTATGATGAAGTCTTTAGAACCACAATCAATCGATAAAGGAGGATTTATTGGATGGTTCTTAAATTATTCATGACCAAATGACAAGTTATTAATAAGGACGATAACTTATCAAGTGTAGGTCGCTGTATGCCATATGCATTGGTTGTCCTCATAACCAAGTAGTGTGGAGACACTGGTATGGTATCCAGGTGAGATGTAGGAGTACATCTGCACTGAATGTGACCAATGTAATACTCTACTGTCAAGAGTAGCTAGCTAAGGCCAATGGGTAGAAGTGTCCCTCCAACCTGAGATCACCATGGTGACTTGTAAGCAACTCACTGTACTTTGATACCAGACTGCCTGTATTTTTAATATAGGTTCGAAAGATTTTTAGATATAGTCAAATACTTGTGAAGTTGGTGTGTGAGTCAAGATGGGATTGACCACTCCTGATTAACTTTAGGAAGACAATGTCTCACTGTGCTTCAATTTAGCAAAATCTAGGCCTGGGTAATCCTTGTGAGGAGTCACGGGATTTGCAAAATTTTGAGACACAATAGAGATGACTTGTATGAATGTTGATAGCATACTCAAAGTCATCTTGAGCATTATTGGTCAAAGGGATGAATTATATGGTAACCATGGGTCAGGGTTCTTAGAATGTTGCTTTGCATACATTCGACCTATCTGGATGTCGAAAATCATTGCTAGATGGTTACTTTGACTGGTACAAGAATTAATTTCTGTGCTATCAACTTAGGTTCAAACCTATATGGTCATACACATAAGAGGTTGTAACCTAATCAGATGGTTAATTGATGATTGAGAATCATTCTAAGGTTAAACGATCAATGTGATTGATGTTTGACCTAATGCAAGTGTTACAAGAGGATCAATTAGCAATTGAATTACTAATTGGCTCAATCTGATTGAGCAATTAGGTGAGATCAAGTCTAATTGAATTTGATTCAATTAGAATTAGTTTGAACTTAATTGGATTAAGTCTAATTGATTTATTGGATTAGCCAGTTGTAAGGGAGAATAAGTTCCTGTTCGACTAGGACTTGTATGCATCTAATTCTTAATTAAGTTAGGATTTAAATCAGAATTAAATATGATTTAATCTAATTTAATTAGGGTTCTAGTTGGACTAGGATCACCCTTAATTAGGTTGCAATTAATCTGGATTGGGTTCAAAGAGTTTGACCTAGTCTACATGAGAATCCTAGTTAGACTAGGATTCCATCTTCTCCCTTGCGCCACCTAAGAAAGCCCACGCATACATATTTATTTTTAGATATTTTTTCTATAATATCTACATCTAAGGAATGTAATCTCACACTACTTATTCTAGAGATTTGAATCAGATTTTATTTGGTTCATTATGGAAAGTGGTTTGGGTTTATTTCCTTTGAAAAAGTCTCTCTTGACAAAAACTCCTCTCCCCTTTCTTGCGCCAACTTTCTCCATGCCTACCTTTTCTTTTTGTCACCTCTTTTGTGTGTGGTTTCCTGATCTCCACATAGATAATAAGGGAAGGGGCATCCAAGAGTTGGACGCCCCATGGTTTTTTTGTTTGACTAGGTCTTGGATGCCCCATGGTTTCCTTGTTTGACTAGGTCATTTGACCTAGTCTACCTTATCTAGTGGTGCCTCCTATATGATAGGAGGTGGGAGTAAAAAATCTATGGTTTTTTCATAGAAAAGGTAGAGAAGAAAGAGGATGGCATGGGTGTTTTGAGGTGCTAGTTTCTTTGGAGGAGAGTCTTCTATCAAGATATCAAAAGTTGATGTCTTGTAGAGATAAAAGGTAAGAGAGAAGATTGTCTTCTCTTATTATTTTTTTTTTAGTTTATTTTCTCTTTATTTTTATAAATTTTATGTGATAAAAATTTGAGAGAGAAAGAGGGATGGCGTGGTGGATCTATGCTCCAATGAGTTGGGGCATGGTGATCTAATTTTGGACATGATCTGATCATGTCCTGATGAGAGAAGAAGAAGAAAAGAAGGTCATCTCTTAAGGTTTCTTTTAGAATCCTTCTTCTCCATCAATCATGAGATTTTTCTATGAGAAAAATCAGATAACATAAGATCTGAAAGTTTGAGAAACATCTAGAGAAGAAGGTCTCCTCATGTCCTAGCATAGAGATGTTCTCAGGACATCAATCATTGATGTCCTGAAAGAGAATATCTATCTTTTCTTAGGATCTTTTCTATTATATATTATTTCTGATTTTAGAAAGGTCCAGGGGTTTGACTTCTTCCTCATTCCTCCTCATATTCTTCATCTCTTGAAATATCTAAGAGATCCGAAGAATATTTTTAGATTAACCATCTGGAGGGATCCGCAAGAAGCTAGCACTTCGAGCAGATCTTCGTTCGATGAACCTCCAATTTTATTGCAGTCTCGATGGATCTCCTGTAGAGGTCGGACATGTGTGTGGCTCCAAATACAATAAAAAAAATCAACCATGAAGTTCTTGACCCACACGAAGGTAAGAGATCTAATCTCTTCTCTTACCTAGATGTGATCTAGGTTTTAGATCTAAAACTATTTTAGATCTAGGGTATTGATTTGATCAATACCAAAACTTTTATTTTCTGACTTATAAATGCAATATGACATATTATAGATCCTAGTTGTAGGGTTTATTAATCTAATTATATGTATTTATAGATTAAATTATTTAATTTATATATTTCGCTATGTTATATTTCAAAAATATTTTGAAATTCATGCAAGAAATCCTGTACTTTTTCCATCACCGTGATTGGGATAAGCTTAACATCCTTTTAGATTTATCTCTATATATCTTTATATCCAGTATATAAGATTCTTCACCTAAGTTTTTCATGAAAAATTTATTCGATAGCTAAGTCTTAACCGATTGCATCATTGGGATATCATTCTCAATGAGCAGTATGTCACCAACATACAGAACCAAGAAGATAATAACACTCCCACTTGTCTTCTTATATACACATGGTTCATTCATATTTTTGATAAAGTCAAACTCTTTGATTGTCATAACAAATCGGATGTTCCAGCTCTTCAAAATCTGCTCAATCCATAGATGGATCTCATTAGCTTGCATACTTGATTTGCTCTCCCACTTGAGACAAATCCCTCTGGCTGAGTCATATAGACCTTTTCCTCTAGATTACTATTAAGAAAAATGGTCTTGACATCTATCTGTCAGATTTTATAATCATAGTATGCCGCTATTACAAGCAAAATCCGGACGGACTTGAGCATAGCCATTGGTGAGAAGGTTTCATCATAGTCAATTTTTTGCCTATGACTGAAACCCTTCGCCACTAACCTAGCTTTGTAGGTTTCTACTTGGTCATCTACTCTGATCTTCCTTTTGAAGACCCACTTGCACCCTATATTGGGGTCACATCCTCAGGTGCATCAACCAAGGTCTATACTTGGTTGGTATTCATCAAGTCCATCTCAGATTTCATAGGTTCTAGCTATCTGTCTGAGTCCCTACTCATGACAGCTTTTGAATAGGTCAGTGGATCAACATCCTGAATGATGTTGATAGAATTGTTATTCTCAATGACAAAATTATATCTCAGAGATGCTTGATGCACTTTATCTAACCTTCGGAGAGGATGTGTGTATAGTGGATGTACCTCATCCTTGGGTACTTTTGATTGAGGATCTTCTTGTGGTCCAACCATTGGTATTTCTAGATTGGTTTATAGATCATGAACTTTCATAAATTCAATATTCCTCCCACTGCCACCTTCTTGGATAAATTCATGTTTCAAGAAAGTGGCGTGCCTACTAACAAACACCTTTTGTTCAGTAGGGTGGTTGAAATAATATCCATTAATTTTATTAAGATACTCTACAAACCTACACTTGTCTGATCTAGCATTAAGCTTATGTCCAAAAATATTTTTGACATAAGTAGGACAGCCCAAAGTCTTAAGATGTTTAAGATTAGGCTTCTTTCTATTCTATATCTCATATGGAGTGCTTGCAACAAACTTTGAAGGTATTTTGTTTAATATATATGTGGCAGTTTCTAAGGCATTATCCCTAGAAAGATATTGGGAGATCGGTAAAGCATATCATAGACCGCACCATATCCATTAAAGTGCGATTCCTCCTTTCTGCTACACTATTTAACTGAGGTGTATAAGGAAGAGTCTATTTAAAGAGAATACCTTTACTTTTAAGATGATCAAGAAATTCACTGGATAAGTACTCTCCTCTTCGATCAGATCGAAGAACTTTGATACTTTTTTCAGTTTGTTTCTCGGTCATACCTTGATACTCCTTGAACTTATCAAAAGCTTCAAATTTATGTTTCATAAGATACATATATCCGAACCTTAATAAATCATCTGTAAAGATAATAAAATAGGAGTATCTTCTTCTGACCTAAGTTGTTATCAGTCTATATACATCTATATGTACTAGAGCTAACAACTCACTTGTCCTCTCTCCATATTAAGAAAATGGAGTCTTGATTATCTTACCCAAGAGACAAGATTTATAAGTCCCCAATAATTCATAATCATTTGGATCAAAAAATTCTTATTTGTATAACTTATTTATCCTTGACTCACTAATATGACCAAGATGACAATGTCAGAGATATGTGACATTCATATTTTTTCTCTTTTTTTTCATATTTTTTTAATATAAAAAATATTTTCATTGAGTACAATAATTAAAAGATTGTTATCAATATAACTACTGCCACAAAATTCATTAAAAAAAATGGAGCATCCATTTTCCATTAGCCTTATTTTATAATCTTATTTTAACAACAAAGGTATAGAAATAATATTTCTAATGACTTTTGACATATAATAACAGTCTTTTAATTCTAAAATTTTGTCCGAAGGCAAATCAAGCATATAGGTTCCCACAGACTTTGCGCTAATAGACTCTCCACTTGAGCTATAAAGCTCAAGGTCACCTCTTTTCAGACCTTTGATATTCTATAGTCACTGTAATGAATTACAAATGTGCGATCCACAGATGGTATCTAATATCCAAATATCAGAGTCTGAATCATTCAATGAAAAATAGGTCTGTATCATATACATATCTTTTGGTGTTACACTTACACCCTGCTTCAATCTTGCAAGATAATTTTTGCAATTATACTCCCAATGTTTAAATTTTTCATAAATAATATTCGTATGGATATGATTACTTTCTCATTATTACTGATCAATCTAGGATCAGAAATATCCAGAACATCAGAGTTTTTTTTTCAATATAAATCTAATTTGCAAGTTTCTCAACCAATCCACATAGTTGCATCGGTCAACATAGTTTATTTATGATATCATGAGGTGAAACTAAAGAAGCCATAATGTAGACTTAAATCTACATAAAATAATAGTATAAGTAGACCACTCATGTTTGACATGCATAACTAGATGAGGACTTTTAAAACTAGTTATGTCTCTCACTATTTTATCAGATACCATAGCCCTCTCCTATGGTAAACGAGATATATTTTATATTTATCTTAGTGAGGTTGAGACCCTAATTCCTCATAATGATCTTGTGTTAACACAACAAATCCTTATGAGTTCATAGGTAGGAAACTCTTTTCAATTACATCTCATGCAATTCTCAATATTTTATCTTGACCTCTAAAATATTATTAATCTTGTGTTAACACAACAAGTTATAATATTTTAGTTAAGTAAGATCCTTCATTTCAATATAGTCAAAATCGAATATAATTGCCCTTGTGTTAGCACAACAAAGCTGAATATCCAAAATTACCGTAAGTATCTTTTATGCACCAGGATTATGTTATATCAATCCTTATGACAAACCTTATGGTAACACAATAAACTAGCCATAGTTCATGATGTAACATTAACCTAGCATGAAGGAAGGCTCTTAGTAGTGTTTAAAATACTAAGCTACCTTCATTCAAGATTCGAACTAATCTAATTGGCCAGAAAAGTGTTAAGATTGATGGGGGTCCTCCCATTGCTTTTCTTAGACACCAATAAAATTAGCCAGGCTAGCAATAGAATCAATTAAATAACCATCACACTTGAAACACTCCTTAGACACTAATTAATTAATCGATTCAAAAAAATAGGTCAGCTTCTGGTTCACAACACTATGACTTAATATAATTTTTATGAGGGCTTTAAGGGACTCAAACACATCCTCATTCAATCTATCACAAGAATGCACTATAATAGTTGTATCTTAATAATCATAACAACTAATTATGACATCTTATCATATCTCTAAGATATGGAAGCAGAATCATACAATATGATTATAACTAAACATCTCAAGCATATCATATATGTATGAAGTACTAATAACATGCATGAATATAAAACACTCTTTTCATGGTTCTTCTTCTTGAAACATCATAGTGGCACCCCTACACGCCATAAGAGTACCCTATTGAATAGGAAGAGAGGGTCTCTGAACCCTACTTGCTCTTATGACCGGATAGCCTGGTAATGAACTCCAATTAGAGTACTAAGCTACCAAGAAAATTTTATACATACATCATGTATTTTATATTTAAAACATATCTCTAAGACATGATAGGGTTTGGATGTTCAATCGGGTTCAACCCTTGACCCAACTTGAACCAAACCAAAAACTCATGTTTGATCACAATCAAGATAATAATTTAATCTTTGATTACATAAATCAAGATAGGCTCTGATACCACTATTGGATTTTGGTGGCACAGTGAAAGGATTAGGTGTTTAAAATTTTCATTCAAAACACCCAATGCACCGGAAGCCCTAATGCCCAGAAACTCTTGACTATAATAATCAAAGCATAATAAATATAAATTAGAATAAGAAGAATATATGTAGTGCTAATCTCAATTTCTACAAGGCATCCAAGTATCCACCCTCCAATGGTGATTCACATAGAAATTGAACCAAAGACAGTGCTCCTTCTTCACCTTGCTTCAAGAGTTCTAGCCACTAGAACTCGACTAGCCTCGTACCGATCAAGTTTCTTCAAGAACCTGATCTCACCCTCTTAGAACCTCCTTTAAACTTTTGATTCTCCTTCTTTAGGATCCTTACAACCCTTGTTAAGACCAGATAAGGCTTTGTCTTAAATCCCAAAGTCTTATCCTAAAACTAAGATAGGTTGAAAGAAAGAAAGGAGAGCAACAGGAGAAAAATTGAAAACCCCTCTTAGATTCATCAGATATCCAGCACCCTGGCCTATTTATAGCTACCAGAGGGATGCCAAAAGAGAGGGACATGCCTTATCCAAAAGGCATATCTGATCTGATTATCAGAGATAAGAGTTCCTTCAAGCAAAAGGACTCTTATCCATGATACGTCGATCAGCAGCCTGGTCTGCACATGTGCAACCAAAGAAGGGATATTTTTACGTCCCTTCTCAAATCAAAAAAATCCTCAAAAATCCATGTGGATTGAGGATTCAATCTAGATTCCAAAAATTAAAAATAGTGATAAAATTCTCATGAAAGGATGCTATTCTCGCACCTCTTCATGTGAGTGCTGATCACCATATGTGCAGGCATTAGGACTGAATTATGGCATCCGTTTGACATCCAGATAAGTCTGAAAAAATTCTAAAAAAATTAATAAAAATATATTATCAAGTATATAATGTCATCACCAAAACTTATTCCAATGTGAAGGCATTTGATTGGGATAAAAACCCTCCAAATCACAGAGAGATGTGACACTTCTGCGTGCATGCGAGACATCCTTCTTTTTCTAATTTTTTCTCTACCCCATAAATTCTAGAAAAAATATATCTCATACTTTGAGATGTGCATCAGAGGATGAAGGGTGATGTAAGCTACCACACATAATTTAATCCCATGAAAAAATAAATTTTTTCTTCTGTCCATGCCAACACTTGTAGGCAGAACCTGTTTTACACCAAGAGTCCACCACAACTTGGACTGTTCATATTTGGCGTTAACATGGGATGTGGTGCCCCAATTTGGGATGCTTCTAGGAATCACGACCTAACCCATATATCTACCAAGTTTGGCTAGCTAATTAGCAAGGGATAGGACCAAATTGGTCTCCAAAGGAGCAAGGGTTTTCACACATGCTAGCATGCTTACCGGAACCCTGATTGAATCCAAAATTCTAATCAACCTTTTTCAAAAGGATCCTTGGCTAATTTTTATATGTGTGTAACCCATTGGGTTCCACATCTAGCTGATAGTAGGTCGGGGTATAAGTTGACCAAATTTGATTAGATTTCAATCTAATTGATTTAGGTCCAATCGAGCTAACCCGAGCTCAATAATTAGAATCATTTCTAATTGATAATCGAATTAAACTCTTTAATTTGGTCAAAAATCTATAAGTCAAGATTGAGGTCTAACAATATATCATGACTACCTAAAAGATGTAAAATTTGATGAAAATATCAAATCTATCTTCAGTGGTAAATTACCGTGCAATTCAATCCTTCGATCATCCTTGCATCCTGAATATATTTATGAGTATGAAATCATGTCAAACTCAAACACATATTCATATCGATTCTCAATTAACCAATGATGACTCCAATGAAGAAGCTTAGAAACTCTTTCTAATCCCCTTCTTGCTTTTGGTCAAAAGACTTTTCTTGAGTCATCTAGGATTGAAAATACATAGGATGCGATCTCCTCTTATTAGGAGTGATTAATTTTATGTTGACCTACTCACAACCTCCACACACACTCCACCATATCTAGAATACCCCGTACATGTATTAATGCCATGTCTGGGTATGAACCAAAATATGGATTCTTGCGCACAAGATTCCATGGTGGTCTCAGGTCTAAGGATCACTTGCACAACTCCCACTTAGAGAACCATCTTTGACATGCAAATAAGGCTTCCATAAGATGTTCTCTTTCATCGAGTCAATTCAGTGGACTCATTTCTCAAATGAGCACCCACATCCTTGTATTAGTGTCTCACACAAGTGGCTAGTGAGATCTACCACCCTCTCCATTGAGCATACATAGGATGTACCAGTCTATTCAGAATATTGATCCCTGTCTCAATGCTCCTACGATCAAGAATATATTAGGATTTTAGGATTTTAGGTCTCACTAGCATGACCAATTCATGTCTCCTAAAATCATTATCCTAATCTTTGAGATTCTTCATAATCTTAGACATAATAAGATGCAGCTAATATGATGAATCAATATCTCAAATAATAATAAATATCATTTCATGAGTTGAAAAATTATAAAGAAAGTCCTATCGCAACACACTTGTGATTGGCTTATAGGATGCTTTTCTTTCAGTTTATGATTATAAAATTTAACAGATGGATGTGAAAACTACTTTTCTAAATAAATATCTTGAGAAAGATATCTATATGGAGCAGCCTCTGGATTTAATGTCCAGTGATAGTGATCACAAGATTTGCAAGCTACAAAGGTCCATATATGGACTCAAGCAAGCATCTCGGAGTTGGAACACTTGCTTCAATGATGTGATCAAAATATTTTATTTCATCAAAAATGAGGAGGAGCCATGTGTGTATAAAAAGATCAATGGGAGCACTGTCACATTCTTTGTATTGTACATAGATGACATCCTCCTGATTGGAAATGATATTCTCATGTTGATATCGATCAAAGTATGGTTGTCAAAAGAGTTCGCCATGAAAGATTTAGGAGAAGCTTCCTACATTTTTGGTATAAAAATCTATAGAGATAGATCTAAGAGAATGATAGGACTCTCACAGCATATGTACATAAAGGAGGTGCTGAAGAGATTTAGCATGGAAAACTCTAAGAGGGGTCTTTTGCCCCTTAGACATGGCATTCATCTCTTCAAGAAGATGTGTCCAAACATACCTGAGGTGATCCAGTGCATGAGCAAGATCCCTTATGCTTCGGCAATAGGGAGCCTCATGTATACCATGTTATATACACATCCTGATATAGCACTTCCTGTGAGTGTCACGAGCAGATATCAAAAAATCTAGATGAAGAACACTGGATTGCTGTTAAAAACATCCTTAAGTACTTGAGAAGGACTAAGGATTTAATGTTGATCTTTGGTAGAGGATCGGAGATGAAAGTTGAGGGATACATCGATTCAGACCTTATGGCTGATGTTGATGATAGAAAGTCTATGTCAGGGTGTATCTTCTTATGTAATGGTGGTGTAGTTAGCTGGAAGAGTTTCAAGCAGCCAATCATTGTAGATTCGACCATAGAAGTCGAGTACATCGCCATCTCTGAAGCTGCTAAGAAAGTCTTTTGGTTCAAGAAGTTCGTTGCAGAGCTAGGTGTGATGCCATCAGATGTCATTGCACTGCATGTGACAACAATGGTGCCATAGCCCTTGCTAAGGAGCCCAGATCTCATCAGAAGTCCAAACACATAGAGTGGCAATTTCACATCATATGCGAATACCTCAAGAAGAAGTTCGTCAAGATGCAGAGAGTTGACTCTGTGCTAAATGTAGCGGATCCGCTAACCAAGCCTCTCAGCCAATAGAAGACCGAAGCTCACCTTGAGAAGATGGGTCTAAGGTATATGGCCAATTGGCTTTAGGTCAAGCGGGAGTTTATTGGATTTGTATCCTAGAAGTCAATTGTTGGCTGACACATTATGTATTTTCAGGGCCTAAATTTATACTTGTAATATTTTCTGTTGGGTTATAAAATACCCGCAGCCAAAATCGACAGCAGAACGGCTCCACCCGGACTCCTACGGGAGCCGGGCTCCACCATCGACAGCAGAACGGCTCCGCCCGGACTCCTACGGGAGCCGGGCCCACCATCGACAGCAGAACGGCTCCACCCGGACTCCTACGGGAGCCGGGCTCCATCATCAACAGCAGAACGGCTCCGCCCGGACTCCTACGGGAGCCGGGCTCCAGCATCGACAGCAGAACGGCTCCGCCCGGACTCCTACGGAGCCGGGCTCCACCATCGACAGCAGAACGACTCCGCCCGGACTCCTACGGGAGCCGGGCTCCATCATCAACAGCAAAACGGCTCCGCCCGGACTCCTACGGGAGCCGGGCTCCACCATCGACAGCAGAACGGCTCCGCCCGGACTCCTACGGGAGCCGGGCTCCACCATCGACAGCAGAACGGCTCCGCCCGGACTCCTATGGGAGCCAGGCTCCACCATCGACAGCAGAACGGCTCCGCCCGGACTCCTACGGGAGCCGGCTCCACCATCGACAGCAGAACGGCTCCGCCCGGACTCCTACGGGAGTCGGGCTCCACCATCGACAGCAGAATGGCTCCGCCCGGACTCCTACGGGAGCCGGGCTCCATCATCGACACAGAAGGCTCCGCCCGAACTCCTACGGGAGTCGGGCTCCATCATCGACAGCAGAACGGCTCCGCCCAGACTCCTACGGGAGTCGGGCTCCACCATCGACAGCAGAACGGCTCCGCCCGGACTCCTACGGGAGCCGGGCTCCATCATCGACAGCAGAACAGCTCCGCCCGGACTCCTACGGGAGCCAGGCTCCATCATCGACAGCAGAATGGCTCCGCCCGGATTCCTACAGGAGCCGGGCTCCCCCATCGACAGCAGAACGACTCCGCCCGACTCCTACGGGAGCCGGGCTCTGCCATCGACAGCAGGGCGGCTCCGTCCGGATCCCTACGGGAGCCATGTTCCACCCGGACTCCTACGAAAGCCAAGCTCCGACCTCAGTCTCCGACTTCAGTATCAGCTGCTGGAGCCGGACTCCACCCACGACCTCGACCGAAAGGGGGACTCCTCCCGGACTCCTACAAAGGCCGAACTCCGACCACTGTCGAGCCTCGATCAACAGATCCGCTTCCCTTGGCAGATCACGATAACAACCATGATCTTGTTCCACTTCTTGTAGCGGATTTCGTGCGGCTCCATCACCCCCTACGGTGGACCCATTACTCTCTGACAGGCTGTGCCAACAGCTATGATGCTGCTCCGCTCCCTGCGGCAGGTGCTGCACGATCCCACTACTCGCTGACAACTAGCGGCAACGGACGCCGCTCCACTACCTGCAACAGGCCCTACGTGGCGGGCTATGACGATGGTCACGTGCCTGCTCCACTATCTTTCGCAATCAATTCCCTGACCATGGGCGGCCCACTACCAGGTGGTTACAAACGTCGCCATCAATCCGTTGCCTCCTCCGCCTATAAAAGGGGGATCCAGATACGTTATTCTTGAAGCTCATTCTTCTTTATCTCAAAACTCTGCTAAATTCTCCATTCGAGCACTCCATTCTTGTTGAGGCAGAGAACTGACTTGAGCGTCGGAGGGTCTTGCCGGAGCAACCCCACCTCCGGTTTAGACTTCCCTTGCAGGTCCCGGCGGCGACCGCGGCTTCCCCGACTCCAGCTTCCCCGGCGCAAGCGGATTTTTGCACCAACAGGATTGGCGCTAGAGGAAGGGCTTTGTGTCTTCGCAGCACCCTTGTTCTTGAAGGAGCGCTCAACGGACCCGCTTCCGACCATCTTTTCCGGCATCCAATCCTCTTTTCCCCATCCGATGCCCTCTCGCGAAGTTTCTGCACGGCTACCCCTGGCTATGGTCGCCGATAAGGGGTGGCCGGGTGACCAGTCTTCGCCGGATTCCGTCAATGTCATCTCGGGGGAATCCCGCAGGGGGCAATCAACACGTCAGCTGCACCCCTCAAGCGGCAAAAAGTTGAAGAGCCCATAGCTTTCACTGAAGAAGACGCCCAGGGAATCCAATTCCCTCACAACGACGCGGTTGTAGTTTCCTTGAACATAGCAAATTATGACGTCCGTCGCATTCTCGTCGACAACGAAAGTTCGGCCGACATCTTATTCTACAGTGCCTTTTCGAGAATGGCCACTCTTGGCGGTCATCTAAGGCCGATTTGCTCCCCCTTGATAGGGTTTACTGGTGACGCCGTTCCGATGGAAGGAATGATAGCTCTAACTGTGACCGCGGGTCAACATCCAAAGCAGTCCTGAGCCTTGGTGAATTTCTGGTGGTAAAGGCGCCATCTGCCTACAATGCAATTCTTGGCCGACCCGGCCTCAACACCCTCAGAGCCGTTGTTTCAACCTACCATTTGAAATTGAAGTTCCCCACCGACAAGGGGATCGGAGAAGTCCGGGGAGACCAAGCGCTGGCCAGGCACTGCTACAATATAGCCCTGCAAAGAAGCGATCAAGCGGACCTCTGTCCAGTCGACGGGTTGGATGCGCGCGATGACCTCACTGAAGAGAGGGGCGGTCCGATCGAGGACCTAATACCAATTCCTTTGAATGATGGGAATGCGGAGCATGTGGTGTTAATTGGCTCCAACCTGGAGGAGGACGTGCGGACGCATCTCATGGATTTCCTCCGGAGGAATGCGGACGTTTTCGCATGGGTCCCGACGGATATGTCGGGAATTGACACAGAAGTCATGGAACATCATCTGGCGGTCGACCCTAAACATCGGCCAACAAAAGAAAAAATCCGGAGTCATGCCCCGGAGAGGCAGAAGGCAATAGCCGAGGAAGTGGATAAACTTCTCAAGGCCGGATTCATCAGGGAGGTCAATTATCCTGAGTGGATCTCCAATGTTGTCTTGGTCAAGAAAGCAAATGGCAAGTGGAGGATGTGTATCGACTTCAAAAAGCTGAATAAGGCTTGCCCAAAGGACAGTTACCCCCTTCCCAGGATCGACCAACTGGTGGACGCTACCTCGGGCCATGAGCTTCTTACTTTTATGGATGCATTCTCCAGCTATAACCAGATTAGAATGGCATCGGAAGATGAAGAAAAGACTGCTTTTATCACTAATCGCGGTCTTTACTGCTACAGGGTTATGCCGTTCGGCCTCAAGAATGCGGGCGCAACCTATCAACGACTGGTGAACAAAATCTTCAAGGAGCAGATCGGCCGAAATATGGAAGTTTATGTGGACGATATGCTCGTGAAAAGCAGGTCTTCCGAAAATCATGTCGCCGACCTCGAGAAAACCTTTGGCGCTCTTCGAAAGTATAGAATGAAGCTGAACCCAACCAAATGCGCCTTTGGGGTAACCTCAGGAAAGTTCCTGGGCTTCATGGTATCAGGGCACGGGATCGAGGCCAATTCGGAGAAAATTTGCGCCATCCAAAATATGACTGCCCCAAGGTCGATCAAGGAGGTTCAGTGCCTCACGGAGAGAGTTGCGGCTCTTAATCGCTTTGTCGCAAGGTCGGCCGAACGATGTCTGCCCTTCTTTCAAACCCTCAAGCAGCCGAAGAACTTCTGTTGGACCCCTGAATGCCAACAGGCATTCGAAGAATTGAAAAGCTACCTTAGCTCGCCCCCACTACTGGCGAAGCCCGAGCCTAAGGAGGAATTATTTTTGTACCTGGAGGTCTCTCCCACAGCCCTTGCAGCTGTCCTTGTTAAAGAGGAAATGAAAGTCCAGCGATCGGTCTACTACATCAGTCGCGTGTTGAGGGACGCCGAGACCAGGTATACTAAATTAGAAAAACTGACCTACGCCTTGTTGATTGCAGCTCGGAGACTCCGGCCTTACTTTCAAGGGCACACGGTGATGTTACTCACCGACCAACCGATCAAGGCGGTTTTGCACCGAGCTGATATCTCCGGGAGAATGGCGAAATAGGCAATCGAGCTCACAGAATTCGACATCAACTACAAACCTAGACCGGCCATAAAAGCCCAGATATTGGTGGAATTCATAGTAGAATGCACCATCCCCGAGGAGGCCGAACCTGAGCAAAGCAAAATTGACGACCTGAAGACTCAACCGAACTCCCCCGACGAAGAAGCCATTCCTCCGATAGCTTTTGGACCCTCCATGTGGACGAATCTTCCAACATGGCAGGCGTGGGTGCAGGCCTAATCTTGACCAGCCCGGAGGGAGTCGTTGTGGAGTACGCTCTGCATTTTGAATTCTCTGCAACAAACAATGGAGCGAGTATGAAGCTCTGATTGCAGGATTGAGGATCGTTAAGGAGCTTGGAATAGGTCAACTCCGGGTGCACAGCGATTCCCAACTTGTGGTGGGGCAAGTCAGCGGGAGTTTTGAAGTGCGGGAGGACAGTATGGCCAAATATCTTGAGAAGGTGAAGGAGTTCACCCCTGCCTTTGGCAATTTCGACATCAGGCAAATTCTAAGGTCGGAGAACACCAGAGCCGATCTTCTCTCCAAACTAGCGACATCGGCTCCGGCCGAATTGCCAAAAGGCATCCTCTTTGAAGTTCTAAAGCATCCAAGTACGGAGGAACCGCGACTCGTAATGGAGATCGACCATGAGCCCAGCTGGGTCGACCCGCTGATAACCTATCTTAGAGATGGGATTCTCCCCCAGGATGCGAAAGAGGCCCGAAAACTCCAAAATCAAGCCTCCCGGTACATCCTTTATGAGGGCAAATTGTACAAAAGATCATACTCCTTGCCTCTCTTGAGATGCCTCCGACCCTCAGAAGCTGACTACGCTTTATGGGAAGTACACGAGGGAGCCTGCGGAAGCCATTTGGGTGCCAGGTCTCTATCCCACAAGCTACTCCGCCAAGGGTATTACTGGCCAACAATGCATCGTGATTCAATCGAATATGTCAAAAAGTGTGATCGATGTCAGAGATACGCCAACGTCCAGAGACAACCTGCTACCGAGCTTACACCCTTGAGTGCCCCATGGCCTTTTGCGCAATGGGGGATGGATATTCTTGGCCCCTTTCCCATGGCGTCTGGTCAAAGAAAATTCCTCCTTGTAGCAATCGACTACTTCACCAAATGGGTCGAGGCCGAGCCACTAGCCAAAATCACAGAAGCAAAAGTGCAGGATTTCGTCTGGAAATCGATCATGTGTAGGTTCGATTTGCCTAGAACCCTCATCACTGATAATGGACGGCAATTTGCGGGAGCCAGATTTGCTGAATTCTGTGAAGATCTAAACATCTCCCACAACTTCACATCAGTGGCCCATCCTCAGGCGAACGGCAAAGCCGAGGTAACAAACAGAACCCTTTTGCAGGGGATTAAGACCAGGCTCGAAAAAGCAAAAGGAACTTGGGCAGATGAACTTTATCATGTGCTATGGGCTTATCGGACCACCCAGAGGTTGCCTACAGGAGAGACTCCCTTTGCTTTAGCCTTTGGTACGGAAGCCGTCATCCCGATCGAGCTTAAACTCCCGTCAGCACGAGTCGTGGCATTCGACGAACCCCAAAACGCGCAAAGCCTCAGAGCCAACCTCGACCTACTGGAAGAAAGGCGGGAGATTGCTCAGGTTCGGATGGCAGCCTACAGACAGAAAGTTGCCCGATATTACAACGCCCGAGTCAAGAACAAGGCGTTCAAAACAGGAGATCTAGTGCTCCGACGAGCTGCTGTCTCACAACCGCAGGGCCAGGGGAAGCTTGCCCCAAACTGGGAGGGACCCTATGAGGTCAAAGAAGTAGTCCGGCCTGGAACTTATTATCTTAAGGAGGTCGGAGGAGCCGACCTCCCGCGACCTTGGAGCTCAGAAAACTTACGGATGTACTACCAGTAATCTCATCCTAATCAAAAAATGTGTGCCCATTCATCTTGGGACAATTCAAGCAGACGGTATCAAAAACGAGAGGGCAACCTTACAAAAGTCGAAGGCCCGGTTCTTTTAGACCGGATGGGGGGAGAGGCCTTACAATGCCCTAATGTGCCCCCACAGCCCTGTTAGGGACAGGAGGAGAACCTCGCCCTAACTTGAGCAAAGTCGAAGGCCCGGTTCTTTTAGACCGGATGTGGGGAGAGGCCTCACAACGCCCTAATGTGCCCCCACAGCCCTGTTAGGGACAGGAGGAGAACCTCGCCCTAACATGAGCAAAGTCGAAGGCCCGGTTCTTTTAGACCGGATGGGGGGAGAGGCCTCACAACGCCCTAATGTGCCCCCACAGCCCTGTTAGGGACAGGAGGAGAACCTTGCCCTAACTTGAGCAAAGTCGAAGGCCCGGTTCTGTTAGACCGGATGGGGGGAGAGGCCTTGCAATGCCCTAATGTGCCCCCACAGCCCTGTTAGGGACAGGAGGAGAACCTCGCCCTAACTTGAGCAAAGTCGAAGGCCCGGTTCTTTTAGACCGGATGGGGGGAGAGGCCTCACAACGCCCTAATGTGCCCCCACAGCCCTGTTAGGGACAGGAGGAGAACCTCGCCCTAACTTGAGCAAAGTCGAAGGCCCGATTCTTTTAGACCGGATGGGGGGAGAGGCCTCACAACGCCCTAATGTGCCCCCACAGCCCTGTTAGGGACAGGAGGAGAACCTCGCCCTAACTTGAGCAAAGTCGAAGGCCCGGTTCTGTTAGACCGGATGGGGGGAGAGGCCTTGCAACACCCTGATGTGCCCCCACAGCCCTGTCAGGAACAGGAGGAGAACCTCATCCTGAGATGAGCAAAGTGGAAGGTCCGAACTCCTACGGGAGTCGGGTTCCACCGCCAAGAAGACTTCGCCCGGACTCCTACGGGAGCCGGGTTCCACCGCCAAGAAGACTTCGCCCGGACTCCTACGGGAGCCGGGTTCCGCCGCCAAGAAGACTTCGCCCGGACTCCTACGGGAGCCGGGTTTCGCCGCCAAGAAGACTTCGCCCGGACTCCTACGGGAGCCGGGTTCCACCGCCAAGAAGACTTCGCCCTGACTCCTACAGGAGCCGGGTTCCGCCGCCAAGAAGACTTCGCCCGGACTCCTACGGGAGTCGGGTTCCACCGCCAAGAAGACTTCGCCCGGACTCCTACGGGAGCCGGGTTCCGCTGCCAAGAAGGCCTCGCCCGGACTCCTACGGGAGCCGGGTTCCACCGCCAAGAAGACTTCGCCCGGACTCCTACGGGAGCCGGGTTCCATCGCCATGAAGACTTCGCCCGGACTCCTACGGGAGCCGGGTTCCACCGCCAAGAAGACTTCGCCCGGACTCCTACGGGAGCCGGGTTCCACCGCCAAGAAGACTTCGCCCGGACTCCTACGGGAGCCGGGTTCCACCACCAAGAAGACTTCGCCCGGACTCTTACGGGAGTCGGGTTCCACCGCAAAAAAGACTTCACCCGGACTCCCACGGGAGCCGGGCTCTACCGTCAACATCAGCTACAGGACAACTCCACCCGGACTTCTACGGAAGCCAGGCTTTATTTATGACTTTGATTGCAGAAAAACTTTGCCCCAACTCTTACGAGAACCGAGCTACTCCAACTTTCGGAGGGCTTCTCCGTTCGGACTATCAAGGGAACCAAACTTAGCCCCGACTTCAGCAAAAAAAAAAAAAAAAAAAAAAAAATCCAAGCAAACCTGACAAGTGGGTATCTCCGAACGGCATAAAAGCCGAAAAGGAGCTCGGCGAATGACGACCCCACATGAGCTGAAAAGGTCGCCGACGACCTTGGAACGACGTAACACAGACAAAGAGAAGGAAAGGAAAATGAAGAAGTTTGGCAGACAACTATTTAACACAAGATGCAAACAAGATACTGAAATCACTTTTTCATTTAACAGAAGTACACGTTACAGGACCCGATGGGTCAGGAAAAAAAAGAAGATACACGTCGTCGCAAGTCTCGCGAGCACGGTTCGGGTAGGACGAACCGGAGACCGCTCCGAGCTATGAACTCCGTCTCTATCCTTCTCAGTCGCATTCTCCAGTGCGTGTAACAGCTCTCGCCCATCTCGCCTCATTCTGTTCCCGAAGTCCCAACCTTAGCGGGAAAGGGGTGGGGTAGATCCCCGGAGGTGGAGGGGGCAACGACGGCCGCCACCCGAGATGCTCCGGCAAGGTCAGCATGCGTTACTTCCACCGTCCCCGCAACAAGTTCTACTGCCCCACCGTCGACGCCGACCGCCTCTGGTCTCTTGGCCCCGACGGCGTCAAGGATCCCGTCATGGCTTATGACGGCTATTCTGCCCTCTTGACCGGTATCACCCCGCCTTGCTACTCCGAGATTCGCGGGCAGAATAACTTCACTGACCGCCCCCGTTATTAAACCCCTGTTGTTGAAGGAATTCTTCCTTGTGCTCCCTTTAGAACGACGAAATTCTCACCGGCCGCCATTCTCCTCCTCACCTTCCTCCAAACCCTAAAAATTCCCTCAAGAACCGCCCCCCGAGTAGAGAACATGGTGTGAGGGAAGGAGACAGGGACTGGGGCGAGAGAAGCAGGACTCTAAGATGAAAGGGCAGCGCCAGGATGAAACCACGAAGGGACTGAGGGGTTTAAATAGTCGATGGATCCTGGCGAAGTTATGGCGGCAGGTATTCCAGGGCCAACTGGTGTGTGCCATGTGGCACGCTTATCCCCTTCACTGCCACTGAGGGTTGACTGCTCACGAATTCCCGCAGGGCGATGCTTGGGATCGCGTTTCAACGGAGGTTCCGAAAAGACTTTTCAAGTCACCTTCACTGAAAAACGGACTCTGACGTGCGCGCATTAAATGGGGGCAGCAGTGCGCAAGGTTCGAAGGGACGATTCCGGCTGTGCGTATCTCTCTCTGTGTGTACTTCCTTCGCTTGAAATTCAAACTCGGGAGTAGGGGGACTGGTGTTGGGTTATAAAATATCCGCAGCCAAAATCGACAGCAGAACGGCTCCGTCCGGACTCCTACGGGAGTCGGGCTCCACCATCGACAGCAGAACGGCTCCGTCCGGACTCCTACGGGAGCCAGGCTCCATCATCGACAGCAGAACGGCTCCGCCCGAACTCCTACGGGAGCCGAGCTCCACCATCGACAGCAGAACAGCTCCGCCCGGACTCCTACCGGAGCCGGGCTCCATCATCAACAGCAGAATGACTCCGCCCGGACTCCTACAGGAGCCAGGCTCCATCATCGACAGCAGAACGGCTCCGCCCGGACTCCTACGGGAGCCGGGCTCCACCATCGATAGCAGAACGGCTCCGCCCGGACTCCTACGGGAGCCGGGCTCCATCATCGACAGCAGAACGGCTCCGCCCGGACTCCTACGGGAGCCGGGCTCCACCATCGACAGCAGAACGGCTCCGCCCAGACTCTTACGGGAGTCGGGCTCCACCATCGACAGCAGAACGGCTCCGCCCGAACTCCTACGGGAGCCGGGCTCCATCATCGACAGCAGAACGGCTCCGCCCGGACTCCTACGGGAGCCGGGCTCCACCATCGACAGCAGAACGGCTCCGCCCGGACTCCTACGGGAGCCGGGCTCCATCATCGACAGCAGAACGGCTCTGCTCGGACTCCTACGGGAGCCGGGCTCCATCATCGACAGCAGAACGGCTCCGCCCGGATTCCTACGGGAGCCGGGCTCCACCATCGACAGCAAACGGCTCCGCCCGGACTGCTATGGGAGCCGGGCTCTGCCATCGACAGCAGGGCGGCTCCGTCCGGATCCCTACGGGAGCCAGGTTCCACCCGGACTCCTACGGGAGCCAAGCTCCGACCTCAGTCTCCGACTTCAGTATCAGCTGCTGGAGCCGGACTCCACCCACGACCTCGACCGAAAGGGAGACTCCTCCCGGACTCCTACAAAGGCCGAACTCCGACCACTGTCGAGCCTCGATCAACAGATCCGCTTCCCTTGGCAGATCACGATAACAACCATGATCCTGTTTCACTTCCTGTAGCAGATTTCATGCGGCTCCATCACCCCCTGCGGCGGACCCATTATTCTCTGACAGGCTGTGCCAACAGCTATGATGCTGCTTCGCTCCCTGCGGCAGGTGCTGCACGATCCCACTACTTGCTGACAACTAGCGGCAACAGACACCGCTCCACTACCTGCAACAGGCCCTACGTGGCGGGCTATGACGATGGTCACGTGCCTGCTCCACTATCTTTCGCAATCAATTCCCCTGACCATGGGCGGCCCACTACCAGGCGGTTACAAACGTCGCCATCAATCCGTTGCCTCCTCCGCCTATAAAAGGGGGATCCAGATACGTTATTCTTGAAGCTCATTCTTCTTTATCTCAAAACTCTGCTAAATTCTCCGTTCGAGCACTCCATTCTTGTTGAGGCAGAGAACTGACTTGAGCGTCGGAGGGTCTTGCCGGAGCAACCCCACCTCCGGTTTAGACTTCCCTTGCAGATCCCGACGGCGACCGCGGCTTCCCCGACTCCAGCTTCCCCGGCGCAAGCGGATTTTTGCACCAACACTTTCATTATAAATAAAGGGCTTTTTCTTTCCAATCATGCTTATATGTCCATGATTTGTCCTAAAAATTAACAAAGATGATTTTTGTATATTCTTAAAGAGTTAAAAATTTGAGACATACATTAATTAGTGATTAATTTCTAAATGCTCTCGATCAAGGGATCATCATGGAGGACAGTGATCAATCCATTTGAGATCGATGCACGGTTCACCTTCCTTGTGGGCAGATGAGTCTTGGGTCTGCAGTGTAGAGACATTGAGGTGAATGTGTAGGTGGTTGTTAGAGAATAACTTGCACTGAGCGTGGCCAACACGAGAACCACATGGATGTCTACTCACTCATCAGTGGTCTTCTTGATGTTGTAGTGGTATGAGTGATTTTTTGACTTACGGTGATATTGGCTATTCACAGTGAGGCTACTACATTTGACTGCATGTTCTCTTGTTCCCTAGCCATTCAGGTCCTTACTGTGTATGTTGGCTTCAGTAGGTTCAGATTCGCTGTTTGGAGTAGGATGCATCTAGATAAAATTTATCGATCATGGTAGAAAAGGAGAAGTCCTATGTGATTTGTGAGATTGAGTTCAGAAAGTCTTTGGCTAAAGTAAGTATGAATATTGAAAAAAAAAATTTATAGGATTCACAAATGAACTCGAGTCGAGCCAATCTTACATAAGACTAACGATGGGGTTTGATGAGTTCTCCATGACTTCTATCAAGTCGGGACTCACAATAGAAAGACTAAATTATACGATAACTGTACCTAGAGATTCATATTGCTAGGTATCACTGGTGAATTGTGAGACTCATAGGAGTCATCTTGATGATCGATGGCCCTCAAAGGATAGAATTGGAAATATTTCAATCCATCAAAAGGAGTTTCAATGATATTGTGATAGAGATCATAATATATCTCACTACCAGATAGAATAGAATCTATGGGGTCACATATTAAGAGATTTAATCTCGAATTTACCAATTGGGCTTATAAAGTTTCAATTGGATTAAGGTTTATTTGAAACTCTATTAGGTTTATGAGAATCATGCTAGCACATAGTTAAACCTAATTTTTCTTGGGACTGATTGGATCAAGTCCATAGCCTTGAACCTAACCTAAATTTATTTGGATTTAATTGGACTTTTAATTATAAGTCCAAGAGGATTTAATTAAGTCAATTAGTTGGCATAATTATCCTAATATTATCTCTTCCATATCTCCTAATTATTTCTAAGTATGCATGTAGAATAGATGGAAGAATGGGTGGCGTATTTTTTTTTTTTTGAAAATTATTAAGCACCATATCCTAGAGGGGCCCACCTCCTCTTATGTGGCATGGCGTGAAGGAGAGGGTGGGGTCCATGTCCCATCTCTTATGGCTAGAGATCCTTTTGTGGGGCATCAAGAGTTGGCGTCCCAACCACCTGACATGTATTCCATGGATTGCTATTGTACATACTTAAAAGGGCTGATTAATTATCTTTTATATCTGATTTTATTTGGTATAAATCATATTTAAAAGGTAGAGGATTCTTATGAGAAAAGGATCTACCTTTTTAAGATGATAGGGTTCCGAATATGTATCAGGGCTTATGTCTATTTAAAGGGAGGTCTCTAGGGTTTCTTAGTATTGATTTTTTATCAAGAAAACCTTCCCTCTCTCTATCTCCATGCCTCCTTTGTCTTATATTCTTCCTTTCCGTGCCCAAAGATTGGGTGTTCTCTCTTCCACATGCCTAAAAGGAGTTCTAGTTGAAGGAAAAATCACCTTTTTTCTTGTAGGATCTTCCAGATCTAATGAGATCTGAGATGAAATATTTTTTAAAAAAAATTATCCTATATTATTTTAGATCTATGTGTCAGCCAATTTGGCATCTAGGGCACACATCTAACAAACTCCCACTTGACCTAATTCTAATTGGCTACATATCTAAGTCTCATCTTCTCAAGGTGGGCTTCGATCTTCTGCTGGCCTAATGACTTCGTCAGTGGGTCTGCCACATTGTCTGTGGAGTCGACTCTCTTAACCTCGATATAACCCTTTTTAAGGTAATCACGGATCAGATGGAATCGTCGCTCGATATGCTTGGACTTCTGGTGAGACCTTGGCTCCTTAGCTAGGGTTATGGCGCCATTATTATCGTAGTAAAGAGGAATGGCATCTGATGACATCACTCCAAGCTCTGCGGCAAACTTCTTGTACCAGAATACCTCCTTCGCAGCTTTCGATGCAGCAATATACTCTGCCTCCATGGTGGAATCAGTTATCACCATCTGCTTGAAACTCTTTTAGCTAACTGCACCATCATTGCAAATGAACAGACTCTCAAATGTCGACTTTCGATCATTTATATCAGATAAAAAGTCTGAGTCTGTAAATCCCTGAACTTGGAGTTCTCCATTCTCAAAGACTAGAAACATATCCTTAGTCCTTCTCAAGTACTTAAGGATACATTTCACAGAAGTCCAGTGCTCTTCTCCTGGATTCGACTGATATCTGCTTGTGACACTCACAGCATGGGCTATATCAGGTCATGTACATAGCATGGCATACATGAGGCTTCCTATTGCCGAAGCATAAGGGATCTTGCTCATGCGTTCAATCCCTCAGGTGTGCTAGGGCACATCTTCTTGGAGAGATGAATGCCATGTCTAAAAGGTACTAAACGTCTTTTGGAATTTTTCATGCTAAACTTTTTTAGCACCTCCTCTATGTATATCTTCTGTGAAAGTCCTAGCATCCTATTTGATCTATCTTTATAGACTTTAATACCCAGTATAAAGGATGCTTCTCCTAGATCTTTCATAGAGAACTCCTTAGATAATCATATTTTGACTGAGGTCAACATGAAAATATTATTTTCAATTAGGAGGATGTCATCAACGTATAGTACGAGGAAGACAACTGCACTCCCACTGACCTTCTTGAATACACATGGTTCCTCCTCGTTCTTGATGAAACCAAATATTTTGATCACATCATTGAAATGAGTATTCCAGCTCCGAGATGCTTGCTTAAGTCCATAAATGGACCTTTACAGCTTGCAGACCTTGTGATCATCATCACTGGATGTGAAACCAAGTGGCTGTTCTATATAGATATCTTCCTCAAGATATCTATTTAAGAACGTCATTTTCACATCCATCTGCCATATTTCATAATCAAAATAGGCTACAACAGCAAGCAATATGCGGATGAATTTTAACATGGCTACAGGCGAGAAGGTATCCTGATAGTCAATGCCTTCGCGCTGACTATAACCTTTTGCTACGAGCCTAGCCTTGAATGTCTTCACATTCCCATCTGCACCTATCTTTCTCTTGAAGATCTATTTACACCTAATAGGTACAATACCTTCAGGTGGATCTACCAAGGTTCAGACTTGGTTTGAGTGCATCGAGTCAATTTCTAATCTCATTGCCTCTAACCATTTCTCGGAGTCGATATCTGATATCGCCTCATCATAGGTCTTGGGGTCATCACCATGAGCCCCATTTCCCATGAGGAACATTTCCTCTACTTCCTCTTGTATAGTACCTAAGTACCTTTCAGGAGGATAAAAAATCCTAGTCGATCTACGAGATGGAAGAGGTTGTGTTAGGACTGGTTCTAATTGATTGGCTTCCTCAGGTTCTTTAGCTCGTTGCTCTTGGGAGATATTCTCCTTGAGCTTAATTATTCTTCCGATGCCACCATCTTGAATAAACTATTTTTCAAGAAAAATAGCATGTCAATTCACAATCACATTGTTATCTTCCGAAATATAGAAATAGTATCCTAATGACTCTTTAGGATATCCTATGAACCGAACTCTAAAAGACCTGAACTCTAACTTGTCCGCCTGCTGTCTCTTGACATGAGCCGAACAACCCCAAATTCTGAGATGACTCAAACTTGACTTATTATCATGCCATATCTTATACGGTGTGGTAGGAACGATTTTAGAGAGAACCCTATTCAATACATATATTACTGTCATGAGACAATGTTCCCAAAGAAACTCAGGGAGGTCCATGAAGCTCATCATGGAACAGACCATATCTAATAGGATCCGATTTTTTTGTTCTGAAATCTCGTTGAGTTGTGGCGTTCCAAGTGGAGTCCATTGAGAGACTATGCCATTATCCTTAAGATAGTCTAGAAACTTTCGACTAAGGTATTCATCTCCTCGATCTTATCGAAGAACCTTAATGGGCTTTCTTGTTTGTTTTTCTACCTCATGTCTGAATTCTTAGAACTTTTCAAAGGATTCGGACTTGTGTTTCATTAGAAACACATACCCGTATCTAGATATATCATCGATGTAGGTAATGAAGTAGACATAGTTGCCTCTAGCCGGTACATCAAATGGGCCACATACATCTGTATGTACTAGGGCAAGTAGGTCTGTGGCCCTTTCCCCATGTCCTGTAAAAGAGAGTTTGATCATTTTGCCTTGAAGGCATGATTCACAAATTGGATATGACTCGGAAGTCAACGGACTCAATAGTCTGAATTTCACCAATTTGTTAACCCTGTCTCCGCTATATGACCTAGCCTTAGGTGCCACAGATACCTATCATTTAGACTATCTCTAGGCCTTTTAATTCCCATGGTATTTATATTTTGCTCGATATGAAATACAGATACATCAATATGTAGCTGATAGAGACCATTAATAAGAAAATCATTTGCAACTTTATTATTTTTATAAAATATGTTACAATGGTTCTTATGAAAGCTAATCACATAGCCTTCTTGTGCTAAACATGAAACAGAAATCAAATTTCTGTTTGCTGCAGGCACATAATAACAATCTCTAAGAACTAAATCTAATCCTATCGGTAATCGCAGAGGGTAGGTTACCACAGCTACAGCAGCAACTCTTGCTCTGTTCTCGATGCGTAGGATCATATCCCCATCCCTCAGCCTCCTGCTCTCCTCAAGACCCTGCATAGAAGTGCACAAATGAGCACTAGAACTAGAGTCAAGTACCCAACTGGATGCAGAGAAAATCGTAAGATTAGATAATATAATGAGTATACCTCCAGAAGGACCATCCTTCTTATTCTTCAGGGTGGCCAGGTACTGAGGATAGTTTCATTTCCAATGGCTGTCTGAATTGCAGTAAAAATATTTTTTCTTTTCAGCAGCCTTCTTCTTCGGTTCCGTTTTCTTCCTTTTCTCATCCACCTTCTGCTTCTTCGCAAATTTTTTTTTTTCAAAAGACTTTCTCTTGGAAGAAGTCTGCTCCACAGTAAGGACTGAGCCTTTTGAACTCTTAAAAGAAAGCTTAGCCATAACCAACATGTTTATTAACTCAGCCAAGGTACACTGCATCTTATGCATATGGAAGTTCATGATGAACTTGTTGGGAATAGTGTCCCAAAGCCAATCGTTAGCCTGTTGATGGTTGTACTTATTTTATATTTGTACATAAATTATGAATTAATAAAAATTATTTTGATATTTTTTATCATAAAATATTTCATCTTCTAATGAACTCCTATATTGTATAAAGTCCTTAGGACTATTTAGACTCGACAAAGGAGGATTTGTCGTTTAGTCCTTAAATCTGTTCGCGACCAAATGATACGTTGTTACCAAGGATGACAATGTTTATCAAGCATAGGTCATTGTGTGCCATATAGGTTGGTTGTCCTCTTAACCAATGAGTGTGGAGACACTGGTATGGCATACAGATGAAATATAAGGGTACATCTATACTGAATGTGACCGACTCCGGAGCTATTTCTACTGTCAAGATTTGCTCCGATAGAATATGGGTATAAATATCTCTCCGACCTGAGACCGCCATGGTGACTTGCAAGCAACTCACTGCACTTAGGCACTGGACTATCTGAATTTTTAATTTAGTGACGGAAGGCTGCTGGGTGTAGTCAAGTACTTGACTTGTCGGTGCATGTGTCAAGATGGGATTGACCACTCCAGTTTAGGAGCTGTGTACAGTCATGTTTCAATTTAGCAAAACCTTGGCCAGGGTAGTCCTTGTGAGTAGTCACAGGACTGTTTGAGTTGAGCACGATTCGGATGATCTGATCAGGGTTGACAGTTTAACCCTGAGTCATCCTAAACACAGGGGTCAAAAGGATGAATTATACAGTAACTATATTCACGTAGATTCTGAGTGTTACGATTGTGACTCTTTGACCTATCTGGATGTCGGGTACCATTGCTAGATGGTCACTTTGATTAGTACAGGAATTGGTTCCTGTGCTACCAGCTTAGGTTCGAACCTACGGGGTCACACACATTAGAGGTTCCTGTCTGATCTGATGGCTGATGTAGAATCCTACATGTTTGGGACTCAGTGATCGAGAATCAGGATTCTCTGATCATGAGTTCCACACATTATGGGTACCGGGGTCAAGAGTCCCACTAGTTGGGACTTTTCGATCAGGATTACATATCGATGAATTCTGATGCCTGATTGCCCATCGAATTTGGACTCAATATTTATGAGAGGTTTAATTAGTGATTTGATCACTAATTAACTCAATTTGATTGAGTAATTATTTTTGGATCAAGTCCAATTGAATTGGATTCAGTTGGGTTTGACCCGATTAGGTTAAGAGTTGACTTAATCGTCGAGATGGTTTGATCCCTGATTTGATCAGGGGTTGGGCTTAATCAATTTTTGATTTGATTAGAATTTTATTGAGCCTAATTAAGTTTAATTTAGTTGGTTTTAAATTAGTCTAATTGGACCTAACTTATTTGGTTCAATTAGGTTGGTTTAAATAATTAAACCACCTTAATGCAATCTCCATGCGCCACCTCACTTCCATTGCACCCATTTGAATTCATGAGAAGTAACTTTTCATGAATTTTTTTCTCATACCAAGCCCTCTCCATGCCCCACTTTAATGTGCCATATGAATGGATAAGGATGATTGGTTGGCCATTCAAATTCAAAATAAAGTTTGAATTTGAATGGGCAATCAATCTTTGCACCTTATCCCTTTTTTTATGCCCCATTTATTACATGAGAAAAGGTTTCTCATGAAATCACTCCATGCATAATTTAAGCCATACCTCACGCCTTTAGTGGATACGGGATGAGTTGGTATCCATTTGAATTCAAAATTTGATTTGAATTCAAATGTCCAATTACTCATCTTTATCCTTTCTTTAGGATAAGACGTTTGACGTTGTTATAAAAGGAGGAGAAGAGTGGGGCGTGCAAGAAGAAAATTTTTGGAGAAAAATTTTGGGGTGTGAGAAGTCTTGTGCATGAGAAGGAAGTCCATATCCTTCCAAGAGAAAAAGAAAGAAAAGAAAGAAAAGTGGGTGCAAGGTTTTCGGTGAGTTCCTTAGAGTTTTAGCCTGGGGTTCGAGAAGTGAGAAAGTGAGCTACGAGTGTCGTGAGCCCTCAAAATCTTAGGGAGATCTTCAACATCCTCTCAAGCATGTCTGTTGATGATCCAGAGTGTCCGAAGAATCGACAGACATCGATCAAAGGAGTTCGATCAACATCCGCTGTCAAAAGGGCTCTACAACGAGCTAGCACTCGTGAGGAGTCGATCAGATCGGAAGCTTCGTGTGGATAATCCGCAAAGGCCAGACATATTGTGTGACTATATCATAACAATCAGACTCTTCCGTGGGTGATCAGATTGTGGCGATCTTCTTTCCGCACAAAGGTATTGTGTTCTGAACACATTATAGTAAAGTGTTTACTGTTCGCATTTGAATTTCAAATTTAAATGAATGAATGCTATATATCATATTTAGATCTTAGTGTAGGATAAATTCATGTTAATTAATTAGATTAATTAATAATTTTTGTTGTAAAATAGTGATTTTGAAAAAAAATTAAAATTACCATTTTACCCCTGCACTGAATTTCGCTTCAAATGATATCAGAGCGGGTTCTTAGATATGATATATATATATATGCATACGTAGATTAAGTTGTAATCTAAAAGTTTAAATTTGAAATTTGAAATTCAAAATTTGAAATTTGAATTTTGAAAGTTGTTCGAAATTCAAAATTCAAAAATTTAAAATTTAAAATTTAAAATTTGAAATTTGAATTTTGAAAGTTGTTCGAAATTCCAAATTCAAAAAATTTGAAATTCAAAATTTAAAATTTGAATTTTGAAATTTGTAATTTGAAATTCAAAAATTTAAAAATTTGAAATTTAAAATTTGAAATTTGAAATTTGGGTGAAATTTTAAATTTGAAATTCAAAATTTGAAATTCAAAATTTGAAATTCAAAATTTGAAATTCAAAAATTTGAAATTTGAAATTTGTTTGAAATTTGAAATTCAAAATTTAAAATTCAAAATTTAAAATTTGAAATTTAAATTTTGAAATTGGTATATTTAGATATACTTGATCCAAGTAGCAAGTAATCGAATTGGGTTGGTTGCCATGGCCATCCGGTCATAGGAGAAAAGTAGGGTTTAAAGGTCCTCTCCTCCCATTCGATGGGATCTCCTATGGTGGTAGGGGTGCCGCTGTAATTATATCCCATGCAGATGAAGCAGTGAAAGGAATTAAGATGTAAAGGTTCAATTGTAAAATTTATCATGAATGTGTTAGATTAGATCTAAAAGAATATTCATGATTTATTTTGATTAAGTTATTTTCTGTTATGTAATTAGCAATAGGATTGCTATTTATGAAATGTGTTGATCTATTTATGAAATGAGTCAACATATTTGGTGAACAAAAAATAAAATCTTTCAAATTTAAAAATTATTTTCGAAATACCAAATCCTGACCCATCAGCCCAAATACTTAATTAAAAAAATTAAGTGTTGTCTAGTAGGTCTAGAATTGTGAATTAAGACCTAAGACAATTACATAAACTTGTGGGTCAATGGGTTAGATGGATTAGGTCCATAATTGGGTTAGACCTAAGGTTAGCTTAAAGAAATGGACTAAATTAGAGTAATTGATCAAATCTAATCAAAAGTTGAATTAGATTAGGTCAAAGATACTCTAGACTCAACTCCAATAGTTGTAGTTGAATGGGTCCATGTCTTTAACTAGACCAAGATGGACTTAATTCATGGCTACGCGGTGGAACCCTATTTACTAAGTTGATCAAATTAAAACTAATGAACCGGTTGGTGTCTAAGGTAAGTTTGGCAGTTTGACCAGTGGTTTTTAAGCGAGAGCTACTCGCAGTGATTCGATCTCTGACGAGTTAATGGCTTATCCCCACCACTGATCTCACTTACCTGGCCAACCTGGTGAATTAGGTTTTGATTAGATCACTTGGTGATTAGGGCTCACCCATGTCATTAGGTAAATTAGTTTGACTGATTTAGGTGCTCCTAATGTTAGCTTTAATTAAATCTTTTTTAATCTGACTTGGTGAAGTCAGTGGGAGGATTGAAATTGGCTGGATATTTTCTTCTCATCTATCCTTTAATAAAATCCTCAAAAATTTTTAGGTTCCTAAAAATGATTAAGTTATATTGATAACTAAGTCATAGCCTTCCATTAAGTGAGTGATAATGAGTCCATTAGTTTAATAATCATTGGAGGCCCAAAGGCCTGGTGCTTATTGACTAATGGAATTATCATTCATAATATGATAATTTGATTTGAGTCTTTGTGATGGTGATCAGGTTGGCCGGCCAAAGTCGGGCCTGATCATTTATTGGTCCGATTCACCAAATCAAATCATGTTAATGGTTGGACCTAACTAGATCTTTTCAGTAGAGGCCAAAGCCTACTGATTAGGTTCTGGGATAAAATCAATTACTAGAAGTTATTTAGAGAAACAACTGATTATGAACCTACCCATAGATGCACATGGGTTGACCAACCAAAGTTGGGCTTGTGTGTAGTCTGTGTGGATTCTAGTACCCACTAAAGAATTAAAGTAATTCTTCAAATTGGAGGTTGAGGCTATCAGTTCGTAAAAATACTGGGAGAAACTTTAGACTAAAGTTCAAATCTTTAGTATTTATAATTTATGTACTAATAGAGGTCTGATTTTTCTTTATGCAGCTATGGCCACTACCCTGTCCCTCCAGTCATTATTAGATAATGACAAGCTCATGGGATCTAATTTCGATAGCTGGTATCGAAAATTAAAAATCGTCCTTGAGCATGAGTGGATCCTTTATGTAGTAATGGATCCGACACCTGAGGAGCCAGCCCCGAACATTAGAGGGACGGTCCGAGACACTTATCAGAAGTGGCTCAACGATCGCACCACCATTCGGTGCATTATGCTAGCGGCAATGAATGATGAGTTCAGCCGCAGGTTCGAGAATGCCCAACCACAGAAGATGCTTCAAATGTTGAACGACTCCTTTGGCACACCTGACGATATTGAAAGGCACAAAACTAGTTGTGCCATTTTCAATGCTCGAATGAGGGATGGAGCCTCAATCACTGATCATGTACTGTACATGATCAAAATGATTGAGCACCTAAGTAAACTGGGCTTTTCCCTGCACGAGCAGCTCGGTAAGGATGCGATCCTTAATTCTCTGCCCAAGTCCTACCTTCCTTTCCTTACTCATTTTTGAATGACAAAGCCTGTAGTGAACTACCACGGCTTGTTGGGGTTGCTGCAGAACTTTGAGAAAGACCACCAGCTCCATAAGGAGTCGGTAAATATTGTGGGAGGGTCTTCTTCTGGTCGTCGACCCTTTAAGAAAGGGAAGAAGAACAAGAAGAAGAAGAATAAGAAGGTGCAACCGCATGCTGGGATGTCTGCACATGGTCAGACTAAGAAGTGCAAGCCCGACCAGAGCCAGGTGGAGTGCTTCTTTTGCAAGAAGCAGGGGCACTGGAAGAGGAATTGTCCTCTATACATTGCCTCACTGGACCCGAACAGGCCGAAGAAAAAGCAAGGTACTTATATGATAACACCTTGCAACTTTTTCATTTGTGATACTACTGCCTGGGTATTGGATACCGAAAGTCTTTATCATATTTGCAATTTGATGCAGGGTCTACAGGTCAGTAGGAGATTTGATGAAGGCGAGAGATTCCTGAACGTTGGAGATGGAAGCAAAGTTTCAGTTCTAGCATGAGGAATCATGAACCTTATAATCAATTCTCGAAATATAATTCTGAGTGAATGTCACTATTATCCAAACTTTTTATTAAATATTATTTCTGTAGGCCTTTTGGCCATGAACAGTTATCAATTTTTAGTAAAAAAAAATATTTGCAATATCATTTTGAATGGTGTTACAATGTTTGTTGGACAACTTAATAATGAAATTTACTTTCTATCACAATCTATTAATGTGGTTCAAACCTTCGGTAAATGCCCTAGAATAGATAATATGTCAGAAGTCTACCTTTGGCACTGTAGGCTAGGTCATATCAATAAGAACAGGATAAATAGGTTGGCTCAAGAAGGAATTCTTAAAGTAGGTGATTGTGAATCACTTCCAACTTGTGAGTCCTGTCTTCTTGGTAAAATGACCAAATCACCTTTTACTGGAAAAGATGAGCGAGCCAGTGAACACTTGGCTCTGGTACATTCTGATGTATGTGGACCCATGAGCTCAAGTGCAAGAGGTAGATATTTCTACTTCATAACCTTCACAGACGACCTATCGAGGTATGGGTATGTCTATTTAATGAAGCATAAATCGGAGTCGTTTGAAATGTTCAAACTATTTCGAAATGAGGTAGAAAAACAAACTGGAAAGTATATTAAAACTCTTCGATCTGATCGAGGAGGTGAATATCTTTCCAATGATTTTCTGACATATCTTGGGGAGAATGGGATTCTCTCTCAATGGACTCCTCCTGGAACACCACAACATAATGGTGTATCTGAAAGGAGGAATCGGACCTTGTTGGACATGGTTCGATCCATGATGGGGTTTGCTGGTCTGCCGATCTTCCTCTGGGGATATGCACTCGAATCGGCTTGTTACCTTCTAAATAGAGTTCCGAGTAAGTCTGTAACCAAAATGCCATATGAGATATGGATAGGACGTAAGCCAATACTCTCGCACCTTAAGGTTTGGGGGTGTCCGACTTATGTTAAACGTTTAATTACGGACAAGCTTGGACCTAGATCTGACAAGTGTAATTTTATAGGGTACCCAAAAGAGATCAAAAGGTATTACTTCTACCTAGCTGATGAGCAAAAAGTGTTTGTCAGCCTTAAGACAATCTTTTTGGAAAAGGAGTTCCTTGGTGAAGGGACTGTTGCCTCTAAGATCGAACTTGATGAAGTTCGACAGGTGAAAAAACTGACACAAGTTGCTGAACCTGAACTGGATTTGGTTAGATCAGATCCGGAGCCCATTGTTCAAGCACCCTTAAGGCGATCTGGTAGAGTACCACGTCAACCAGACAGATACTATGGTTTCTTGGTCCGGGATGACGATCCTATCGAACTTGATGAAAATGATGAGGATCCGATCACCTACATGGATGCAATGCAGAGATCCGACTCTGAGAAATGGCTAGAGGCCATGAAATCCGAAATGGAGTCCATGAAGGTCAACGATGTGTGGACATTAGTTGACCCACCCGAAAGAGTAAAACCCATAGGGTGTAAGTGGGTCTTCAAGAGGAAGAGAGGCGCAGACGAAAGGTGAAAACCTATAAAGCCCATCTGGTTGCCAAGGGATATCATCAACGTTATGGTATAGACTATAATGAGATATTTTCTCCTGTGGCAATGCTCAAATCCATTCGGATTATGCTTGCGATAGCTGCCCATCTGGACTATGAAATCTGGCAGATGGATGTGAAGACAGCTTTCCTAAACAGAGAGCTGGATGAAGAGGTGTATATAATACAACCTAAAGAATTCACATCCACAGATGAGTCTAAGGTGTGCAGGCTACAGAAGTCCATTTATGGACTTAAGCAGGCATCACGGAGTTGGAACATACATTTTGATAAGATGATCAAGACGTATGGCTTCGTTAAGAATGGAGAAGAGCCATGCATTTATAAGTGGGCTAATAGTCCAGTAGTAGTATTTCTTGTATTGTATGTGGATGACATTCTCATAATCAAAAATGATGTCCCTGCATTATAGGGAATAAAGATTTGGCTGTCGTCACAGTTCTCCATGAAGGATCTGGGAGAAGCTTCCTACATCCCAGGGATGAGGATCTATAGGGATAGATCTAAAAGATTGCTTGATTTATCTCAGTCCACGTACATTGATACTATGCTGAAGAGGTTCAGCATGGAAATTCTAAGAAAGGCTATCTTCCGATAGGCCATGGAATTTTCTCTCGAAGAGAGATTGTCCGACAACACCTCAAGAGAGAGAGTGTATGGATCGGATTCCATATACTTCAATAGTGGGATCTATCATGTACGTCATGATATGTACACGATCAGATGTGGCATACTCACTAGGGGTAGTGAGTAGATACCAATCTGATCCAGGGAAGAATCACTGGAAGGTTGTTAAAACCATCCTGAAGTATTTAAGAAATACTAAGGACCAATGGCTTGTTTATGGTGAATGGAACTTGAGACTCATAGGGTTTACAGACTCTAGTTTCCAGTCTGATCATGATGACAGCAAAAGTGTGTCAGAATTTATTTTTACCCTTAATGGTGGGGCTATTTGTTGGAAAAGTTTCAAGCAGCACACAGTGGCTGATTCAGTTTGCGAGGCAGAGTATGTCGCCGCATCAGATGCTGCCAAAGAAGCAGTGCGGCTGAGAAAATTCATCACCGAGCTCGAAGTAGCACCCTCCCTTGTTGGTCCAGTTTTGCTCTACTATGACAGCTCTGGAGCCATTGCTCAGGCGAAGGAACCGAAGGCACACCAGCGGACGAAGCATATTCTGCGTCGCTACCATCTCATCCGAGAAATTATGGATCGAGGTGACGTCGATCTTCAGAAGATCGACGGGAAGGAGAACCTGGCTGACCCATTCACTAAAGCCATTGCGGTGAAGGAGTTCGACAACTACAAGTCGAAGATGGGTATTAGATACTGCACCGATTGACTTTAGGCCAAGTAGGAGATTGTTGGAAATAGTGTCCCAAAGCCAATCATCAGCCTATTAACGATTGTGCTCATTTTTGTATTTGTACATGAATTATGAATTAATAAAAATTATTTTGGTATTTTTCATCACAAAATGTTTCATCTTCTAATGAACTCCTATGTTGTGGTGAAGTCCTTAGGACTATTTAGACTCGACAAAGGAGGATTTATCGTTTAGTCCTTAAATCTGTTCGCGACCAAATGATTTGTTGTTACCAAGGACGACAACGTTTATCAAGCATAGGTCGTTGTGTGCCATATAGGTTGGTTGTCCTCTTAACCAATGAGTGTGGAGACACTGGTATGGCATACAGATGAGATGTAAGGGTACATCTGCACTGAACGTGACCAACTTCGGAGCTATTTCTACTATCAAGATTTGCTCCAATAGAATATGGGTATAAATATCCCTCCGACCTGAGACTGCCATGGTGACTTGCAAGCAACTCACTGCACTTAGGTACTGGACTACCTGAATTTTTAATTCAGTGACGGAAGGATGCTGGGTGTAGTCAAGTACTTGACTTGTCGGTGCGTGTGTCAAGATGGGATTGACCACTCCAGTTTAGGAGCTGTGTACAGTCATATTTCAATTTAGCAAAACCTTAGCCAGGATAGTCCTTGTGAGGAGTCACAGGACTGTTTGAGTTGAGCACGATTCGGATGATCTGATCAGGGTTGACAGTTTAACCCTGAGTCATCCTAAACATAGGGGTCAAAAGGATGAATTATACAGTAACCATATTCATGTAGGTTCTGAGTATTGTGATTGTGACTCTTCGACCTATCCGGATGTCAGGTACCATTGCTAGATGGTCACTTCGATTAGTACAGGAATTGGTTCCTGTGCTACCGACTTAGGTTGGAACCTGCGGGGTCACACACATTAGAGGTTCCTATCTGATCTGATGGCTGATGTAGAATCCTACATGTTTGGGACTTAGTGATCGAGAATCAGGATTCTCTGATCATGAGTTCCACACATTATGGTTACCGGGGTCAAGAGTCCCACTGGTTGGGACTTTTCGATCAGGGTTACATATCGATGAATTCTGATGCCTGATTGCCCATCAGATTTGGATTCAATATTTATGAGAGATTTAATTAGTAATTTGAGTGCTAATTAACTAAATTTGATTGAGTAATTATTTTTGGATCAAGTCCAATTGAATTGGATTCAGTTGGGTTTGATCCGATTAGGTTAAGAGTTGACCTAATCGTCGAGATGGTTTGGTCCCTGATTTGATCAGGGGTTAGGCTTAATCAATTCCTGATTTGATTAGAATTTTATTGAGCCTAATTAAACCTAATTTAGTTGGATTTAAATTAGTCTAATTGGACCTAACTTATTTAGTTCAATTAGGTTGGTTTAAATAATTAAACCACCTTGACCCAATCTCCATGCGCCACCTCACTTCCATTGCACCCATTTGAATTAATGAGAAAGAACTTCTCATGAATTTTTTTCTCACGCCAAGCCCTCTCCATGCCCCACTTTAATGTGCCATATGAATGGATAAGGATGATTGATTGGCCATTCAAATTCAAAATAAAGTTTGAATTTGAATGGGCAATCAATCTTTGCACCTTATCCCTTTTTTTACGCCCCATTTATTACATGAGAAAAGGTTTCTCATGAAATCACTCCATTCACAATTTAAGCCATGCCTCACACCTTTAGTGGATAAGGGATGAGTTGGTGTCCATTTGAATTTAAAATTTGATTTGAATTCAAATGTGCAATTACTCATCTTTATCCTTTCTTTTGGATAAGACGTTTGACGTTGTTATAAAAGGAGGAGAAGAGTGGGGCGTGCAAGAAGATTTTTGGAGAAAAAATTTAGAGCGTGAGAAGTCTTGTCCATGAGAAGGAAGTCCATATCCTTCCAAGAGAAAAAGAAAGAAAAGAAAGAAAAGTGGGTGCAAGGTTTTCGGTGAGTTCCCTAGAGTTTTAGCCTGGGGTTCGAAAAGTGAGAAAGTGAGCTACGAGTGTCGTGAGCCCACAAAATCTTAGAGAGATCTTCAACATCCTCTCAAGCATATCTGTTGATGATCCAGAGTATCTGAAGAATCGACAGACATCGATCGAAGGAGTTCGATCAGCATCCACCATCAAGAGGGCTCTATAACGAGCTAGCACTCGTGAGAAGTCGATCAGATCGGGAGCTTCGTGTGGATGATCCACAGAGGCCAGACATACTGTGTGGCTGCATCGTGATGATCAGACTCTCCCGAGGGTGATCAAATTTAAATGAATGCATGCTATATATCATATTTAGATCCTAGTGTAGGATAAATTTATGTTAATTAATTAGATTAATTAATAATTTTTGCTGTAAAATAGTGATTTTAAAAAAAATTTAAAATTACCATTTTACTCCTGCCCTGAATTTTGCTTCAGAACTGACCATATGCATCAGACAAGGATTGAAGGATCACATCAATCTGAAAATCTTTGTCTAAGATGATACCGAGCTTCTCAAGCTCCTCAAGGTCCTTGATCATTGTCAAACAATGATCTTGGACTGACTGCCCATCATGCATTTTAGCCTTAAAAAGTCTTTGGCAGACTTGATACTTGGCTGCGCGATTTTGTTCACCAAACAACTCTTGTAGGTGAGCCAACATTTGGCGGGTAGTCATAATGTTCTCATGCTGGCACTGCAAGTCATTAGACATGGCACCCAACATGTAGTACCTGGTTTTGTTATCGTCATTCGTCTATTTTTTCAGAGACGCTCTCTGTTCAGCAGTCGGATGTGCTGGTATGGCAGGTGGGTCCTGGTGCAAGATATGAGTCAATTTCTCAAAATCCAGAATAATTCTGTAGTTCCTTAACCAGTCCTTGAAATTAGGTCTAGTTAATCTGTGGATGTCTAGTATTTTGGTCAGGGGGTTGGACGCAGACATGTTTCCTGTAGAGAGTCAAAAGTTTCTAGTTAGATTTTGTAATCAGACTTAACCAATTTATTGAGTTTCATTTTTAAACAAATTAAGCTCTCACTATTTTCTCATATCCCTATACTCCCTAGGTAGAGATGTAAAAACCTCCGTGATTAGTGATTTCTAGTGGGTGGTGCGGTCTCATCGACTGGCTCATCACCTCACCTAATAGTTATTGGTGATGGGTCAACCGATGAGTGGACAACTCCTATCCAATGATTCTCTAATCATGGTGCACCCAAAATTTGGTCTCTAATTCATGAAGCTCACCATACCTAGAATATTGCTCCAATCCTTAGTTAAGTCAGACCCACCATTTGCACGAACTAGATTCTTGATTGAGTCCCTCACCGTATCTGAAATATTGAGCATAACCCATCCTCTAATCCATAGCATCCAATGCCTAATGGACATGGTTGTGTCTTTTCGGTGTAACTGAACCACTATAACCAGCCGAGAACAATCAACCTCGGGAAGGGCCCGCACATCCACAATGGTAGAAGACGTCAGACTTAATATTTTCTTAGGGAGATTTGATTTAGGTCTCATTAAACTTAACTTGACATAGTCATAACAATTATGACTAACCTAGTGGCATGGGTTAGCTTGAATTGTTAGCCACCTTAAATTAGAACTGGATCGACACATATGGTCAGGTAAGTGAGACCGGTGAGAGGGATATGCCATTAACTTGACAAGAATGCATTCGAGTCGAGTAGCCCCCAATTAAAAACCAGTCGGTCGCGTCTGCCCAACTTACCTTAGACACCAAATTATCAAACCAGAACTAATTAGGTTAGTCTACAATCCAGGCTCTAACCACTGAGCCAAATTAGGTCTTAACTTGATCGAGTCACATATAAATGTGATTCGACTTTGACCTAGACTTAATCCTATTAGGCTGATCAATTATTAGCTTTTATGATCCCACCTAACCAACTTTTGATTCAGTTTGATCAATCGCTAGACCTAATTGAGCTATCCAAGTCCGAACCCAATTTTATGAAAATGACTTAGATATGAAATTCTCAATTTTAGATCTAATTTAATTTTATAAGCTTACTTCATTAATTAAGTCTTGGGTTTGAAGGAGGAAAACCGCTTTTCCTCATAGGATCTTCCAGATTTCACCAAATCTGGAGCAAAATAAATTTAAAATTTTTTTATCCTACATGTGTTTCAGATCTAAATCTCTAGATCTAATCTTATTATCTAATATTTTAAATCTAAAAACTATGATGAAAGAAGAAGTACGTCAAGGGTAATCTGATTACTCTATAGATGATCTCTACACAGCCCAAAGTTCTGATGTAGCCACGCAAGCGCCTAGCCTCTACTGGTATCCACTCAGGAAAGACCTGAAACATCTTCTCCTCACAAATCTATGCTCCAAAAATTAGATCTAAATCTGATTAGAAAGATCTTCAAAAGTCTTCTTGAAGTTGGAGCAGCAGCCTGTCGAAGAAGTCCTGCAGCCTTCTGTTCCAGGCGTCACCACGCCTTGGATCTTTGCCAAATGGATGTCCAACTCTTTGGACGTGAAGAGGGGAGGAAGGAGAGCATGGAGGATATAGAGAAGAGGGGAGGGGGTGGCAGCTATTGGGATTTGTATATAAAACAACTTCTACCATGAAACCTTAGGCGCAGCAGGGTTTATATAGACCCTGTATGCTGCGCAATGCCACATCATTCAACCAATCAAAAAATTTTAATAAATTTTGAAAAAATTTTGATTGATGGAGTGATGTCATCTGATCACATCAGATAAGAACCCCACCCTCTCTCCTAAGTTGGCACCAACATTGGATAAGCTCAAGCAAGGTGGCACCAAAGAGTCCATATTTATCAGGACTCTTTGGTTCTTATCCATTTGGGGCGCCCACTTTAATCCAATTGGGTTCACACCATAATTGATTATGACACCTAATTCAATTGGGTTTTGGTATGTGGATACTCCACAAAAATTCTCCAATGAGCTCTCTTCAGTTTAAGACCCATATATCAACATTTGACAGATGTCTTAAAATAAAATTGGCAGGTGACAGAAATTAGCAGGTGCTTGTCTTAAATTCATCTCGTAAATTAAGAAAAGCCTTTTATGAGCTAGACAAGCTTCATTTAGACTGAGAGAAACCTTCCAAAGATTCTCTGGGTGAGTTAAATCACATTTGGCTCAGTAGAGACAGAAAAAATTACACGAGGAGAAAGTTAGGCTCAATCGAGTGCTAGCACGATTTCCTTGAACCTAATTGGATCTAATCCAAATCAATTGAGTTATCCTAATTGATGACATCTAGATCCTAACCCTTGTTTGTGTGACCCAGTTAGGTTCAATTCCATATGGTAATGAGACATGTTGTGATCTCATCATCAACATCATCGAAACTCCTTTTGATGGACCAGAACTCTTCTAATTCAGACAATTAGAATGATCGATCATCAATATTATTCTAATTGCTCCCAAAATCTATCAGTGACACCTAGCAATATTGGTGGCAACCCATCAGAACTGAAGATGAACCTCTCGGTGTAGCCAACTGTGTGATTGAGTTCCTCTATCATGTGTCCCGACTGAATTAAGGTTAAGGTGAACTCGTCAAACCTAACATCAGTCATATGAATCAATCGATCGATCCGAGTTCGATGTGAAACCTTAATGAAATTTTTTTTTTCATTATTTCACTCTGCCATGGCCATGGGCTTAAGGACTCGATCTTTTGATCATCATAGGACTACTCCTCTCATCTACCGAGGTTGATAGATCCCATCTTGGTACGACCTAGTTCCTACAATGAATATGCTACTGCCAACATACACCTCAGGGTTTGAATGGCTAGAAGATTGAGTTATGGTGTAGTCAAACTATAACACACTCAAGGTGAACTGTCGATGTACCTCAGGTCAAAGAACTAGACACACAACTACAACATCGAGCTAGTCATCGACGAGAAGGTAGACTTTCTTATGACTGCTCGATATGGTCATGCTCAGTACTCTCATTCTCAATGAATACCTGTACTCTCACTCTGGTGTCTCCACACTGTAGACTCAAGATATATCTATCCTAAGGAAGTGATCATACACCAACCTTCCGGATCGATCACCATCCTCATGATGATCCTATGGTCAGGAGCTGTTTATGAGTTAGTTATGTAAATTCATACCTTAAATTTTCAACTCTTGAAAATATGAATTTACATTTCTACTAACTCAAAGGATGTATCACAGACACAATGTATATAATGTGATAGAAGAATAACCCTTTTATTCATTTATAGTCAAAATTATAAATTTGCCTTTAGATCTGTACAGGAATGTGTCAGCCGATCTGGCATCTACGGCACACATCTAACAAACTCCCACTTGACCTAATGCCAATTGGCTACATATCTAAGCCCTATCTTCTCAAGGTGGGCTTCGATATTCTGCTGGCCTAATGACTTTGTCAATGGATCTACCACATTGTCTATGGAGTCGACTCTCTTGACCTCGACATAATTCTTTTCGAGATAATCATGGATCAGATGGAATCGCTGCTCGATGTGCTTGAACTTCTGGTGAGATCTTGGCTCCTTAGCTAGGGCTATGGCATCATTATTATCGTAGTAAAGAGGTATGACATCCGATGACATCACTCCAAGCTCTGCGATAAACTTCTTGTACCAGAATGCCTCCTTCGTAGCTTTCGATGCAGCAATGTACTCTGTCTCCATGGTGGCATCAGTAATCACCGTCTGCTTGGAACTCTTCCAGCTAACTGCACCATCATTACAAATGAACAGACTTCCATTGAGAGACTATGTCATTGTCCTTAAGATAATCTAGGAACTCCCAACTAAGGTATTCACCTCCTCAATCTGATCGAAGAACCTTAATGGGCTTTCTTGTTTGTTTTTCTACCTCATGTCTGAATTCTTTGAACCTTTCAAAAGCTTCAGACTTATGTTTTATTAGAAACACATACTCGTACCTAGATATATCATCGGTAAAGATAATGAAGTAGATGTAGTTGCCTCTAGCCGGCACATCAAATGAGCCGCACACATCCGTATGTACTAGGGCAAGTAGGTCTGTGGCCTTTTCCCCATGTCCCACAAAAGGAAGCTTGGTCATTTTGCCTTGAAGGCATGATTCACAAACTAGATATGACTCGAAAGTCAACGGACTCAATAGCTCGAATTTTTTCAATTTGTTAACCCTGTCTTCCGCTATATGACCTAGCCTTAGGTGCCACAGATACTTATCATTTAGACTATCTCTAGGCCTTTTAATTCCTATGGCATTCACATTTTGTTCAATATTAAATATAGATACATCAATATGTAGCTGATAGAGACCGTTAATAAGAAAACCATCTACAACTTTATTATTTTTATAAAAAATATTACAATGGTCCTTATGAAAGCTAATCACATAGCCTTTTTGTGCTAAACATGAAATAGAAATTAAATTCCTGCTTGCTGCAGGCACATAATAACAATCTTTAAGAAATAAATCTAATCCTAATGGTAATCACAGAGGATAGGTTTCCACGACCACAGCAGCAACTCTTGCTCCGTTCCCAATGCATAGGATCATCTCCCCATCCCTTAGCCTCCTGCTCTCCTCAAGATCCTACATAGAAGTACACAAATGAGCACTAGAACCAGAGTCAAGCACCCAACTGGATGCAGAAGAAACCATAAGATTAGACTCTAAAATGAGCATACCTCCAGAAGGACCATCCTTCTTGTTCTTCAGGATGGCCAGGTACTGAGGACAGTTCCACTTCCAATGGCCGTCTGATTGGCAGTGAAAATATTTTTCCTTATCAGCAGCCTTCTTCTTCGATTCTGTCTTCTTCTTCTTCTTGCCATCCACCTTCTGCTTCTTTGCAGACTTCTTTTTCTTTTCAAAAGACTTTCTCTTGGAAGAAGTCCGCTCCACAGTAAGAACTGAGCTTTTTGAACCCTTCATAGAAAGCTCAGCCATAACCAGCATGTTCATTAACTTGGCCAAGGTACACTGCATCTTATGCATATGAAAGTTCATGATGAACTGACCATATGCATCGGACAAGGACTGAAGGATCACATCAATCTGAAAATTCTTGTCTAACATGATATCGAGCTTCTCAAACTCCTCAAGCTTCTCAAGCTTCTCAAGCTCCTCAATCCTTGTCTAACATGATATCATCATCCGTCCACTTTTCCAGAGACGCTCTCTGTTCAGCAGTCGGACGTGCTGGCATGGCAGGTGGGTCCTGGTCCAAGACATGAGTCAATTTTTTAAAATTCAGAATAATTTTGTAGTTCCTTAACCAGTCTTTGAAATTGGGTCCAGTCAGTCTATAGGTGTCTAAAATTTTGGTCAGGGGGTTTGAGGCAGACATGTTTCCTATAGAGAGTCAAAAATTTCTAGTTAGATTTTGTAATCAGACTTAACCAATTTATTTAGAAATTTCATTTTTAAATAAATTAGGCTCCCACTATTTCTTCAGATCCCTACACTCTCTGGGTAGAGATGTGAAAATCTCCGTGATTAGTTATTTCTAGTGGATGGTGCGGTCTCACCAACTGGCTCACCACCTCACCTAACAGTTATTGGTGATGGGTCAACCGATGAGTGGACAACTCTTGTCCAATGATTCTCTAATCATGGTGCACCCAAAACTTGGTCTCTAATTCATGAAGCTCACTATGTCCAAGATATTGCTCCAATCTTTAGTTAAGTCAAACCCACCATTTGCACGAACTATATTTCTAATTGGGTCCCTCACCGTATCCGGAATATTGAACCCAACCCATCCTCTAATTCATAGCATCCAATGCCTAATGGACATGGTTGCATCTTTCTGGTGCAACTGAGCCACTGTAACCAGCCGAGAACAATCAACCCCAGGAAGAGCCCGCACATCCACAATGGTGGAAGACCTAGACTTAATATTTTCTTAGGAAGATTTGATTTAGGTCTCATTAAACTTGACTTGATGTAGTCATAACAATTATGACTAACCTGGTGGTATGTGTTAGCTCGAATTGTTAGCCACCTCTAATCAGAACTGAGTCGACACATATGGCCAGGTAAGTGAGACCGGTGGGAGGGATATGCCATTAACTCAATAAGAATGCATTCGAGTTGAGTAGCTCCCAATTAAAAACTAGTCGGTCGCATCTGCCCAACTTATCTTAGACACCAAATTATCGAACCAAAACTAATTGGGTTAGCCTACAATCCAGGCTCTAACCACTGAGCCAAATTAGGTCTTAACTTGATCAAGTCACATCTAAATGTGATTCGACCTTGATCCAGACTTAATCCTATTAGGCTGATCAATTATTAGCTTTCATGATCCCATCTAACCAACTCTTGATTCAGTTTGATCAACCGCTAGACCTAATTGAGCTACCCAAGCCCGAACCCAATTTTATGAAAATATCTTAGATCTAAAATTTTTAATTTTAGATCTAACTTAATTTCATAAGTTTAATTTATTAATTAAGTTTGGGTTCATAAATAAAGCATGTAAAATAAATCCTAGGATTTCAGGATCTAGGATTTTGCAGAAAAGTAAGTTTTGATTTCTGATTAAGGATGAACGTGCGGCACCCTTACATGTTATATGAACACCCCATTGAATGAAAAGAGAGGATCTTAAAATCTTACTTTGTTCTTATGACTGGATGGCCATGAGAAATACTTTAATCAGAAATATAAATTTAACTACAAAACTAGTTAGATCTAAATTAACATATCACATATACAATTTAAGATCTAACTAATACATGCTTTGCATACATCTCATGTATCAAAAATCAATCTAATTAACATGCTTTTAGATCTGATACATCATATGTAATATCTAAAAAATAAGATTTAAATTAAACTATTCAAAATTAAATCTATTCTAGACAAGTTACTAGAACAATTCTACAACTTGTCTAGACATGCAGCAGATCAATTTTATGAAAAAATTAAAATTTTATTTTTTATTTTTTGATCTGATTATAATACTTATAACATCAAAAAAATAAAGAATAAATTAGATTTAATTCATATTTTAATCTCATTAAAACATAAGACTTAAGACTATTCATGGATTCAACTAATCCTAGTCTAGTCATGCATCTCATGCATGTTAGATCTTCTTAGATTTAATTTTTAAATATTTTGATTTTAGATTCTATCACATCTGATGTGACATCTAAAATCTTTAATATTAGATAAATAAAAATTAAAGTTAGATCTAAATTAGATCTGAAATAGAGCCAACAACCTGACTCTGATACCAGCTGAAGGAGGAAAACCACTTTTTCTCGTAGGATCTTCCAGATTTCACCAAATCTGGGGTGAAATAAATTTAAAATTTTTTTATCCTACATGTATTTTAGATCTAAATCTCTAGATCTAATCTTATTATCTGATATTTTAAATCTAAAATTAAATCTAAAACTATGATGAAAGAAGAAATACCTCAAGGGTAATCTGATTACCCTGTAGATGATCTCTGTACAGTCCAAGGTTCTGATATAGCCACGCAAGCGCTTGGCCTCTACTGGTATCCACTCAAGTAGAACCTGGAACATATTCTCCTCATGAATCTATACTCCAAAAATCAGATCTAAATCTGATTAGAAAGATCTTGAAAAGTCTTCCTGAAGTTGGAGCAGCAGCCTGTCGAAGAAGTCCTGCAGTCTTCTGTTCCAAGCATCACCACGCCTTGGATCTTTGCCAGATGGATGTCCAACTCTTTGGATGTGAAGAGGGGAGGAAGGAGAGTAGGGAGGATATAGAGAAGAGGGGAGGGGGCAGCAGCTATTAGGTTTTGTGCATAAAACAACTTCTACCTCGAAACCCTAGATGCAGCAAGGTTTATATAGACCCTGTATGCTGCGCAGTGCCACATCATTCAACCAATCAAAAAATTTTAATAAATTTTGGAAAAATTTTGATTGGTGGAGTGATGTCATCTGATCATATCAGATAAGAACCCCACCCTCTCTCCTAAGTTGGCGCCAACATTGGATAAGCTCAAGCAAGGTGGCGCCAAAGAGTCCATGTTTATCAGGACTCTTTGGTTCTTATCCATTTGGGGCGCCCACTTTAATCCAATTGGGCTCACACCATAATCTGATTATGGCACCCAATTCAATTGAGTTTTATTATATGGATACTCCACAAAAATCTTTCAATGATCTCTCTTCAGTTTAAGACCCATATGTCAATATTTGATGGATGTCCTAAAATGAAATTGACAGGTGACAGGAATTAGCAGGTGATTGTCTTAAATTGATCTCATGAATTAAGACAAGCCTTTTCTGAGCTGGACAAGCTTCATTTAGACTGAGAGAAACCTTTCAAAGGTTTTCTGGGTGAGTCAAATCACATTTGGCTTAGTAGAGACAGAAAAGATTACATGAGGAGAAAGTTAGGCTCAATCGAGTACTAGCACGATTTCCTTGAACCTAATTGGATCTAATCCAAATCAATTGAGTTAGCCCAATTGATGACATCCAAATTCTAATCCTTATTTGTGTGATCAGTTAGGTTCAATTCTATATGGTAATAAGACATATCATGATCTCATCATCGACATCATCGAAACTCCTTTCGATGGATCAAAACTCTTCTGATTCAGACAATTAGAATGATCGATCATCAATATCATTCTAATTGCTCTCAAAATCCACCAGTGACACCTAGCAATATGTGGTGGCAACTCATCAGAACTGAAGATGAACCTCTCAGTGCAGCTACCTATGTGATTGAGTTCCTCTATCATGAGTCCCGACTGAATTAGGGTTAAGGTAAACTCATCAAACCCAACATCAGTCATATGAATCAATCGATCGATCCGAGTCCGATGTGAAACCTTAATGGAAAACACTTTTTCATTATTTCACTCTACCATAGCCATGGGCTTAAGGACTCGATCTTTTGATCATCATAGGACTACTCCTCTCATCTACCGAGGTTGATAGATCCCATCTTGGTGCGACCTAGTTCCTACAATGAATATGCTACAGCCAACATACACCTTAGGGTTTTGAATGGCTAGAAGATCGAGTTATGGTGTAGTCAAACTATAACACACTCAAGGTGAACTATCAATACACCTCAGGTCAAAGAACTAGACACACAACTGCAGCATCGAGCTAGTCATCGATGAGAAGGTAGACTTCTTTATGACTGCTCGATATGGTCACGCTCAGTACTCTCATTCTCAATGAATATCTGTACTCTCGCTCTGGTGTCTCCACACCGTAGACTCAAGACACATCTATCCTAAGAAAGCGATCGTACACCAACCTTTCGGATCGATCACCATCCTCATGAGGATCCTATGGTCAGGAGCTGTTTATGAGTTAGTTATGTAAATTCATGTCTTAAATTTTCAAGTCTTGAAAATATGAATTTACATTCCTACTAACTCAAAAGATGTATCACAAACACAATGTACACAATGTGATAGAAAAATAACCTTTTTATTCATTTATAGTCAAAATTATGAATTTGCCCTTAGATCTGTATAGAATGTGTCAGTCGATCTGGCATCTAGGGCACACATCTAACAGGGTTCATAAACAAAACATATAAATAAATCCTAGGATTTCAGGATCTAGGATTTTGCAGAAAAATAAATTTTGATTTTTGATTAAAGATGAACGCGCAGCACCCCTACACGCCATAAGTACACCCCATTGAATGGGAGGAGAGGGTCTTAAACCCTACTTTATTCTTATGACCGAACGGCCATGAGAAATACCTTAATCAAAAATATTAATTTAACTACAAAACTAGTTAGATCTAAGTTATATATCACATATGTAATTTCAGATCTAACTTATACATGCTTTGCATACATCTCATGTATTAAATCTAATCTAATTAGCATACTTTCAGATCTGATACATCACATGTAACATCTGAAAAATAAGATTTAAATTGAACTATTCAATATAAAATCTATTCTAGACAGTTACTAGAATAATTCTATAACTAGTCTAGACATGCAGTAGATCAATCTTATGAATTAATTAAATTTTATTTTTTATTTTTTGATTTGAATATAATATTTAGAACATCAAAAAATTAAAAAATAAATTAGATCTAATTTATATTTTAATCATATTAAAATATAAACTTCAAGACTATTCATAGTTTAAATTATTCCTAGTCTAGTCATGCATCTCATACATGTTAGATCTACTTAGATTTAATTTTAAATTTTTTAATTTCAGATCCAATCACATTTGATGTGATATCTGAAATCTATTAATATCAAATAAATAAAAATAAAAATTAGATCTAAATTAGATCTGAAATAGAGCCATCAATCTGGCTCTGATACCAGTTGAAGGAAAAATCGCCTTTTTCCTTGTAGGATCTTCCAGATCTAATGAGATCTGTTGTGAAATATTTTTAAAAAAAATTATCCTACTTTATTTTAGGTCTAAGATCTATTAGATTTGATTCTTATTATCTGATATTTAATCTAAAATTAAATCTTGTTGGATATAAAATAACCCCAGCCGAAGTTCGCAAGAGGCCGACCCTCCCAGGGTTTTTCCAACTTCCGATGTTGTGCGGCGTCTTTCTGAACTTTCCCAGCTGTCTGAGCTTCCATGGCACCATCCGGACTCCTCCAACGGTCGGTCTTCCATAGTGTCCTCCAGATTCCTCGAACGGATGAACTCCTATCATGCCATCCAGACTTCTCGAATAATGAGCTCCTCCATTCATCTATCGAACTGCTCCAAATGCTCTCTGGGCTTTACTGTCAGTCGATTTTCTACAGTGATCGACTACTCTCCAAATCTCTTTCAGACTTCCTCCTGTCACGATCGATGTTACTCTGAGCTTCTTTCAAACTTCGTTAATGTCCGAGCTTTTCCAGCAGCAGGACTTCTACAATAATCGGACTCCATCCAAATTTCTACGGCGGTCGATCGCTTTTCGAATTTTATTCGAGCTCCTACAAGAAACGGCCTCCTTTCGGACTCCTACAAGAATCGGACTCCGTCTGAACTTCTACAATAGAATTGAATTCCAGACTCCTCCAGTGGTCGACCTTCCACAGTGTCCTCAAGACTCCTCCAGCGAACGAACTTCCACAATGCCTTCCGAACTCTACTATCGGTCGACCTTCTGCTGGATTCCTCATAAAACCAGACCTCTCCAGCAGACAGTCTTCAGACAAGCTTCTACATCAGACAAATTTCAGACGGACTTCTCTAGAAATCGGACTCCTACCGGACTTCTCCAACAGAAAGTTTCCTCCCGAGGTTCTACAGCAGATGACTTTCTCCTGCAGCATCAATGCCTAAGGCACCCAACCACAGTTAACCCGTCAGCAACCTTGGAAACATCCGAGCTTCTCTTAAATTGCTGAGACAGAGAGCTATTCCACTCCACTCTCAGTAACAAACTCCACGTGACCCCATCACTCTCTGACAAGTCGCGATAATGGACACCACTCCACTCCCTATAACAAACTCCATGTGGCCTTGAACGGCCCACTACCAGGTAGTTACGGACGTCGCTGTCAATTGGTTACGCTCTCCTGTCTATAAAAGAGACCCCCCAGATATGTTCTCCTCTAAGCTCTAAACTCTATCTCAAAACTCTGCAAAAATCTCATTCGAGTGCTCCATTTCTGTTGAAGCAGAGTACTGACTTGAGCATCGGAGGGTCTTGCCGGAGCACCCCCAACTCCGGTTTAGACTTTCCTTGCAGGTCCCGACGGCAGCCGTGATCCCCTTGACTCCAGCTTTTTCGATGTCGGTGGAATTCTGCACCAACAGAATTGGCACTAGAGGAAGGGCCTGTGTCTTCGCAGGATCCTTGTTCTTAAAGGAGTACTCAACAGGACTGTCTCCGGTCATCTTCTTCGATATTTTTTTCCTCTTCTCTTGTCGGATCCCCACCTGATGCCTCTCCGAAAGGCATCCACTAGGCAATCTACAACCTCCATGGCCAGATCTCAGCGAGATCCACAAGCTCCGACCTCATCTCCACTTTTTCAGGCTCCTCCTCCTCCGACAACGGCAGTCAGCATGGAGCAGTTCGACCTGCTGGTTCAGCAGGTCAGGGGCCTCACTGAAGCAGTGCAAGCCATGCAGCAGTAGCAGCAGCAGTCGCAGGCATCTGTGCAGCTGGAAAGAGCATCATCGGAGTTCCAAAATCCAACGATCGGGTGGCCCACTTGGGCCAGTCATCCTGTCTTTCCCGGAACGGGGAAGCAAAGGATGGAGAGCCCTCTGTCTGATCACGATTCCACCCCCGAAGGGTCCCTACCTCCGTTCTGCCAGAAGACACTCGAGACTCGCAGTCGAGAGGATCTCCTGGATTAAAGGTTCCAGGAGATGAACTGGCGGATCGAGGAGCTCCGCCATGCTCTCCCTGCTTACGGTGAGGATATCTGTACTGACCCTCCTTCGTTCTGCTAGAAGACCCTCGAGACTCACAGTCGAGAGGATCTCCTGGATCAAAGGTTTCAGGAGATGAACTGACGGATCGAGGAGCTCCACCATGCTCCCCCTGCTTACGGTGAGGATATTTGTACTGACCCTCCTTTCTCTTAAATAATTATGCAGGAACCGATCCCGCCAAACTTCAAGCTCCCCTAATTTAAGAGCTACGACGGGACCGCGAATTCGGTTGACCACCTAAAGGCCTTCCGGACAATGATGCTGCTCTATGGCACACCAGACGCCATCCTGTGCTGAGCTTTTCCATCTATCCTGAAGGGAGCAGTAAGAAATTGGTACTCGGCACTGAAGTCGGGTACTATCTTCTTCTTTGATCAAATGAGCCATCAATTTGCAGCTCATTTCGTCAGCAACCAGCATCCCTGGAGAAGTTCGGAGTCCCTCATCAACATCAAGCAAAAGGAGGGAGAATCCATCCGAACTTATGTCAACCATTTTAATGCCGCTGTATTGGAGGTCCGAAACTTGGACCAATCAGTTGCAATGACCATCCTGAAGAGTGGTCTTCAAAAGAACGATCTTCTATTTTTTCTGGAAAAGAAGTATCCCAGGGACTTCGCTGATTTGCTGGCTTGGGCGAAGGATATGCCCGAGTAGAGGAAGCCTTCAAGCTGAAGGACGAGGAGGCCATGAAGGAGCGGCAGGCAGGTGACTCCAGCAAGCTCGCAGCTGAGAAAGGATCGAGTGAAGCTTGGCCACATTCTCAAACTCTCCCCGGATATAAGTGTATCCGAACTCCTCAAGCTCGTAGGCAGAGGAGCCCGAACCACAGAGTTCAGTGGAGCTCTCTCCCAGGAAGATTTCACAGCTACGCCCCTCTCAATGCTCCAAAAGCCCAAGTACTGATGGAGGTCAGGGAGCAGCTGCCAAGGTCGGAAAGGATGTGCACACACCCCGGGAAGCGCAACCCTAACAAGTTTTGCCTCTATCATTGTGACCACGGCCATGACACGGAGGAGTGTATTTAGCTCCGAGATGAGATCGAGGAGCTCATCAGATAAGGTCAGCTCGACAGATTCATCCGACGTCGGTCTGAAGGTAGGGAAGATCAGCCGAGGGCCCTACCACAGCCAGAGCCGCCAAAGAGGGAAGAACAGCTAGAAGATCGGCCTCCAATCGGAATCATCAATACCATCTCTGGGGGACCCCAGCGAGGAGCAGCCAGTGGATCGATCGGACCGCCCAAGTGACAGAGGACTGAAGAATCTATAACCTTTACTGAAGAAGATGCTCGGGAGATTCAATTCCCCCATAATGATGCGGTTGTAGTTTCTTTAAATATTGCTGACTCTGATGTATGCTGCATTCTTGTTGATAGTGGAAGCTCTATCGATATTTTATTTTACGATGCATTCTCAAAAATATCCATTCCAGATGGTCAATTAGGGTCGATAAGCTCCCCGTTGGTAGGGTTCACTGGCGATGCTGTGTCAGTGGAAGGAGTAATAACTTTGACCGTAGTTGCAGGTCGGTACCCGAAATAATCTAGAGCACAAGTGGACTTTCTGGTAGTAAGGGCGCCATCTGCCTACAACGCAATACTTGGCCGACCTGACCTCAACACCCTCCGAGCTGTGGTATCGACCTACCATTTGAAATTGAAATTTTCTATTAGCAAAGGGGTCGGAGAGGTCAGAGGAGATCAAGCCCTGGCAAGACACTGCTATAACATAGCCTTACAAAGAAATGGTCAGTCTGACCCCTATCTGGTTGATGTATTAGACACCCGTGATGACCTTGCTGAAGAACGAGATGAGCCAATTGAAGATCTTGTCTCAATTCCTTTGAATGATGGGAATGAGGAGCATGTGGTGACGATCGGCTCTAACCTGAGAGAAGAGGTACGGACATGGCTCATCAATTTTCTACAAAAGAATGTGGATATTTTTGCTTGGGTTTCGACGGACATGCCGGAGATTGATGCGAAAGTTATGGAACACCGTCTAGCTGTTGATCTCAAACATCGATCGATGAAGGAGAAAATCCGAGGTCACGTATCGAAAAGGCAGAAAGCAATAGCTGAAGAAGTTGATAAACTCCTGAAAGTCGGATTCATCAGAGAAGTCAACTACCCAAACTGGGTCTCCAATGTGGTTCTCATCAAGAAGGCGAACGGCAAGTGGAGAATGTGTATAGACTTCAAAAAGCTGAACAAAGCTTGCCCGAAGGACAGTTACCCTCTGCCCAGAATTGATCAATTAGTGGATGCAACCTCGGGCCACGAGCTTCTCACTTTCATGGATGCATTTTTTGACTACAATCAAATCAGGATGGCATCAGAGGATGAAGAAAAAACTGCTTTTATCACTAACCGTGGTCTTTATTGTTACAGGGTCATGCCTTTTGGCCTAAAAAATGCAGGGGCGACCTATCAACGGCTGGTGAACAAGATCTTCAAAGAGCAGATCGACCGCAACATGGAGGTCTACGTGGATGACATGCTTGTAAAAAGCAAATCCTCAATGAACCACATCGTCAACCTTGAAGAGACCTTCAGTGCCCTCCAAAAATATAAGATGAAGCTGAACTTAGCCAAGTGCGCTTTTGGAATAACCTTAGAAAAATTCTTGGGTTTTATGGTATCGGGGTGCGGGATCGAAGCAAATCTGGAAAAGATTTATGCCATCTAGGAAATGATCGCCCCGAAGATAATAAAGAAAGTTCAGCACCTTACTGGGAGAGTAGCAGCTCTGAATCGGTTCGTCTCAAGATTGGCCTAATAGTGCCTACCTTTCCTTCAGACTCTCAAGCAGTCGAAGAACTTTTGTTGGACCACTGAATGTCAGCAAGCATTCGAAGAATTGAAGAACTACCTCGGCTCACCTCTGCTATTGGCAAAGCCCGAACCCGGAGAGGAGTTGTTCCTATACCTGGCAGTCTCCCTTGTGGCTCTCGCAGCAGTCCTGGTTAAGGAAGAAGCAAAAATTCAATGGTCGATCTACTACATAAGTCGAGTATTGAGAGACACCAAAATCAGGTATGCTAAGTTAGAAAAACTAACTTACGCCTTGTTGATTGTAGCTCAAAGGCTTCGACCTTACTTTCAAGGGCACACCATAACACTGCTCACCGACCAGCCGATTAAGGCAGTTCTGCATCGAGCGGATGCTTCCAAAAGGATAGTGAAATGGACAATCGAGCTCACGAAATTCGACATCAACTATCGACCTCGACCAATGATAAAAGTTCAGATATTAGCAAACTTCATAGTGGAATGCACTATCCCGAAAGAAGCCAAACTTGAGTGAGATGAAGCTGACAACTCCGGGCTCCAGCCGAACTCTCCTGAGGAAAGAACGAATCTCCCTGATGGTTTTTTGACCCTCTATGTGGATGGTTCCTCCAACATGTCAGGTGCGGGAACGGGCCTGATCTTGATCAATCCAGAAGGAATTATCATGGAGTACACGTTGCGCTTCGAATTTTCTGTAATAAATAATGGAGCAGAATATGAAGCTCTGATTGCAGAATTGAGGATCGCCAAAGAGTTAAAAGTAGATCGGCTCCAAGTCTACAGTGACTCCCAATTGGTGGTGGGATAAGTCAGTGAAAACTATGAAGCTCGGGAGAACAGTATGACCAAGTATCTCGAAAAGGTAAAAGAGATCATCCTTGCCTTTGGCAGCTTTGACATCAAGCAGATTCCAAGAGCAAAAAATACCAGGGCCGATCTTTTCTCCAAGTTGGCTACACTGGCTCCGGCTGAACTACCCAAGGAAGTTTTCTTCGAAGTTCTAAAGTGTCTAAGTGCAGAAGAATCATAGCCTGTGATGGAGATCAGCCATGAACCTAGCTGGATTGATCCACTGGTTGCATACCTCACAAATGAGGTTCTTCCTCATGATGCAAAAGAAGCTCGGAAGCTTAGAAACCAGACCTCCCGATATATCCCTTATGAAGGCAAGCTGTATAAGAGGTCATACTCTTTGCCCCTCCTAAAATATCTCCGACCTTTTGAAGCTGACTTTGCCTTGTGGGAGGTACATGAAGGAGTCTGTGGAAGTCACCTGGGGGCCAGATCTTTATCTCATAAACTGCTCCGACAAGATTATTACTGGCCTACAATGTACCACGACTCCATCGAATATGTCAGAAAGTATGATCGGTGTCAGAGATATGTGAATATCTAAAGATAGCCCACCTCCGAACTTACACACTTGAGTGCCCCATGGTCGTTTGCATAATGGGGGATGGATATCTTTGGACCTTTTTTCATGGCATCCGGGCAGTGAAAGTTTCTCCTGGTGGCAATTGACTACTTCACCAAGTGGGTCGAAGCCAAACCTTTGGCAAAAATCACAGAAGCTAAAGTACAGAATTTCATCTGAAAGTCAATCGTCTGTAGGTTTGGCTTACCCAGAACTCTCATTACTGATAATGGACGATAATTTGCTGGAGTAAGGTTTGCTGAATTTTGTGAGGACTTAAACATCTCCCATAACTTCACGTCAGTAGTCCATCTGCAGGCAAACGACGAAGCTGAGATTACTAACAGGACTCTATTGCAAGAAATCAAGGCGAGACTTGAAAAGGCAAAGGAACTTGGGCAGATGAGCTTTATCATGTGTTATGGGCATACCAAACTACCCAAAGACTGCCCACAGGGGAGACCCCCTTTGCCTTAGCCTTCGAAACAGAAGTCGTGATCTCGATCGAACTCAATCTTCCGTTGGTGTGAGTCATGGCCTTCGACGAGCAGCGCAACTCACAGGATCTCAAGGCCAACCTCGACTTGTTAGAAGAAAAGTGGGAGACAGCTCAAGTTCGGATGGCAGCCTACAAGCAGAAAATAACCTGCTACTACAACTCCCGGATCAAGAGCAAAGCCTTCAGAGCGGGGGACTTAGTACTTCGGTGAGCCACTATTTTACAACCTCAGAACCAAGAAAAACTTGTCCCTAACTGGGAAGGCCCGTATGAAGTCAGGGAGGTAGTCCGCCCCAGAACATACTATCTAAAAGAGCTTGGAGGAGTAGACCTTCCATGACCATGGAACTCGAAAAATTTATGAATGTATTACCGATAACTTTGCCTTAAATAAAAATTTAATGTTTGCATATCTTTTCTTTTGGCATGAGCTTATAACGATAGGGAGTAGCTCCTTCAGACAATCAAAATTAAGCATGTCAGGAACAAGAGGAGAACCTCGTCCCGATAAAAATAAGACCCGATTATTTAGAGATCGGATGGGGGGAGAGGCCCTTGCAACGGTCCTTATGCGCCCCCACAGCCATGTTAGGAACAGAAGGAGAACCTCATCCTAACATAAGCAAGGTTGAAGGCCTAGTTATTTAGAGATCGGATGGGGAGAGAGGCTCTTGCAACGGCCCTTGTGCGTCCCCACAACCATGTTAGGAACAGGAGGAGAACCTCATCCTAACATGAGCAAGGTCGAAGGCCCGATTATTTAGAGATCGGATAGGGAGAGAGGCCCTTGCAATGGCCCTTATGCGCCCCCACAGTCATGTTAGGAATAGGAGGAGAACCTCATCCTAACATGAGCAAGGTCGAAGGTCCGATTATTTAGAGATTGGATGGGGGGAGAGGCCCTTGCAATGGCCCTTATGTGCCCTCACGGCCCTGTTAGGAACAGGAGGAAAATCTCATCCTAACATGAGCTGAAATTGATTGTGTCGGAAATAGGAGGAGAACCTCATCCTGACACAAATGAAGATCTGATCGTTTGAGACCAGATGAGGGGAAGGGCTCCCTTAGCGGCTCCTCTACACCCCTACAACTCCATTAAGAGAAGAGGAAAAACCTTCACCTAAACATAAAGAAAGGGGGAGAGAAAAAGGGAAAGCGATGAGCTACACCAAAGATAAGGAAAAAATGAACTACACCTAAGACACAAGGGACCTCATCTCAATGAGGAAGAAAATCCTTGTCAAAAATCCTGTCCCTTATGGGGAGCCCAATACTAGCAGGAGAAAATAGACTTCCTCAAAGTAACAAAAAGTTTGGACTCCAAGCTCGAACACCGGGAGAAAGCATCAAATTCGAATGGCCTCAAAAAGACCTTTGGTCATGAACAAAAAGGGCTAATCAACATGGCGATGATCAGGAACCTTCAAACAACGTCGACATCGAACAAGATAAAAGATAAGAGAAGCTCGATAAATGATAACTCAGAGCAATAGTACACAAAGTGATGAGAAAATTTTATTTTATTTCATTAGTAAAGAATGCATTACAAAAGCCTTTGAAGGCCAAAAAAACAAAAGAGAAATGACAAGAAAAGAAAAGAATACATGGAATAAAAGGTAAAAAAGCTCTAAGGAAGCTCGGCTTCTTTCGACTTCGAACTCTCGATTTCAGCCATTATCAGGGATTGCTTTAAGTTCTCAACTTCTTCTTCCAGTTCTTTCTTTCTTAACAGCATCTCCCGATACATTTGATGAAACTGCCGGCTCTCACCCTCCGATTCCCGAAGCCTCTTCCTCAGAACTTCAGACTCTGCCTCTGCATCCTTGACCGCCTACTGCTCATAGGCCAGCTGAATTTTTAGCTGCTGTAGTTTGGCCTTCTCCTGCCCAAGGGCCATGGACAGTTCTTCCATGGTCACCCTCAAGGAGCGAAGCTCGTCGGAGCCTTGAACTGAAATGGCCTGGGCTCTCTCAGACAATTGCTTTTGGAGGCGAGCAACCTCGTCGGTTGCCATTTTGAGACTCCTTTGGTAGTTGTCTACTTGCCCGCACCAGCCGACTTGGTAGGCATTGTAATTCGCCTCGGCATCCTATAGCTGCTTCTCGAGATCGGAGAATTTCTTCGACCAGTCCCGATCGTGGTCGGCCTGAGTTGTAAGCCAGGATGAGCTCCCTTCCAATTGGTCGATCTTCTCCCGTGCGGCTGCCAACTCAACCTCGAGGGAGCTGATCTTGAAAGCCTTTGTCCAAGACTGATCACTGGCGCATTTTTGGAGTTCCTCAAGCTCCTTCATGAAGTTGGCCTTCTTCCGGTGTAGTCCATGATGCCCTTTTTGTGGAGGTCCCGAAGGCGAGTAACCGCCGCGGTGGCTTTCGAATGACTCTTCCTCAGCCTGCAAAGTTCATCGTCCATCTCTTTTGATTTTTTCGTTAAGTGACAAACTTTCCTTCTGAGATCCTGGATCATTGACTTCAGAAGAATCCCCTGCGGCAGGAGAAGAGCTTCGACAGGGCACTGCTGTCGAGAAACAAGAGCGTCACAACACAAATCAGTGCAAGAAAATAAAAAAGAGAAGAAAAAGGATGTAAAGTAAGAAAAAGGAGCTCTCTGTAAAGATGAATCCAATTTCATTGATTAAATAGTTCTTAAGTACAAGAGAACGAGAAAAAGTTACAACAAGAAAAAAGTATAAAATTAGAGGTTTCGGACCTCCGGAGCATAAGTGGAGGAGCTCGACGCCCCCGAAAGGTCGGTCATGGCAATCACGACAGTCGAAGAGGTCCCGACTGGAGGGAGACCGACAGTGGCTTCAAAGGTCTGGCTTCATCGTTGGATGCCTCATCAAGGAAGCTAAGGTCCAGTTCAGAAAACTTCCTGACCACCTTCTCCTGGCAGAGCTTGAAGCCCTTGATGAAGGCAGCCTGGCCAAACTGGATATTCAGATCCCTCATCTCGGAGGAGGTCTTGAACTCCTCCACAGCTTGGGCCCGCACCTTTGAGACTAGGGTCGGGATCTGCTCCCTCAACTTGGAGACCTCGACCTCTGCCTTCTTTCTTTCCTCCTCCAGATCTGTCGAGGTTTGTTCCTCCCTCTGCAGCACCTCTTGGAGACTCGCGACCTCGACAACCTTCTCCTTGAGGCAGGCGACCTCAGCATAGCGGCCTTCCTCCGCCTGGGCTGCTTTCTTTTTTGCATGGTTCATCATCTCGATGTTGGTGATGAGCTGGTGTCCAATCTGCAAGAACAGCCAAGAAGTCAATATGAAAGCTAAAGAGTAAGCTAAGTAAAGAAGCGAAAGGAAGGAAAAAGTAAATTGACCTACCTCGAGAAAGGACCCCAGAGAGTCCCAGACCCACTATTCAAGATGGGCATGGATGATCCTATGGACGACCTCGGGCAGGATGCACCCATCGATCAATCTTTTTATTAAATCCCTATTATTGAAGGGATTCTTTCCCGGATCCTCTTCGGAGCCGTCGGCCCCCTCGATGGTAGCCCTGCTGCTGCGGGTATTGCGGGCCAACGTCTTCTTTCTTCTTCTCCTTTTGGCCCCTGGTGCCTCCTCGGGACGAGCCTTTGGAGTGGGAACCTTGATCGGGGGGCTTCTTGGAGAGGCTCGGGGGACTGTAGGCTCGACATCGGAGGGGGCATCGACGGCAATGGCCACCTGGGCAGGCACAGTCCAGCTCGTCTCCCCTACCATTGCCTTCTTCACCGACCCAGAAGTCACGGTGCCCTTCCTCTTGTGGGCCTTGAGACCCTTGGCTAGCATCCGAGCCGTGTCTGCATCCATATCTGCAATGAAAGAAGATCGGCATAGCTTAGAAAAAGAACAAAAAAAAGGAGAAGCAGCAAATGACTTGAAAATAAATAAATAAATAAATAAAATATTGATAGGGTTGAGAGGTCTTAGGTCAACGTTAAATAAGAGTTGCTCCTGTTGGGAAATGTGTCCCAAAAAGCTAATCGTCAAGCTGTTGACGGTTGAGCAACCAAGTATTGTAATTGATTTGTTAATAAATAAAATATATTTGGCATCTTCATCATAAGCTTTCATCTTCTAATGAACTCCGTTGTTATGATGAAGTTCTTAGGACTATTTAAGTTCGATAAAGAGAGGATTTATCGATTAGTCCTTAAAACTGTTCACGATCAAATGATAGGCTGTTAATAAGGATGACAGCTTCTATCGAGCATAGGTCGCTGTAGGCCATATGGGTTGGTTGTTCTCTTAACTAAGGAGTGTGGAGACACTGGTATGGCATACAGGTGAGATATAAGGGTACATCATCATTGAACGTGACCAACTCCAGAGCATTCTGCTGTCGAGAATGTCTCTGACGGGATATAGGTATAAGTGTCCCTTAGACTTGAGATCGCCTCAGTGACTTGCAAGCAACTCATTATGATTTGGTACTGGACTAACTGAATTTTTAATTCAGAGACGGAAGGCTTCTGGGCACAGTCAAGTACTTGCAAAGTCAGAGTGTGATCAAGATGGGATTGACCACTCCAAGAGTTGGAGAAGAATGAGTCGCTGTATTTCAATTTAGCAAAACCTTGGCCAGGGTAATCCATTAGATGGATTTGATATTTTGAAATATAATGTGGACAACCTGATCAGAGTTGATAGTTGAACTCTGGGGTGTCCTATGATTATTTTGGTCAAGGGGATGAATTATATGAAAACTATATCCGCATGGGTTCTAAGGATGTTGTTCTACACATTCGACCTATCCAGTCGTCGGGTACCATTGCTAGATGGTCACTTCGATTGGTATAGAAATTTATTCCTATGCTACCGGCTTAGGTTGGACTTATGAGGTCACACACATTAGAGTTCATGATCCGATCGGATGGTTGATCAATGATTAAGAATCGTTCTAGGGTTAAATGATCAATACGATTGACATTTAACCCAGTGCAAGTGTTACAGAAGGATCTATTAGCAATTCGATTGCTGATTGGCTTAATTTGATTAAGCCAATGGACTGAGATTAAGTATAATTAAATATAATTTAATTAGATTTGGTTTGGGCTTGATTGGATCAAGTCCAATTGGTTTATTGGATAAGCCAAGTGCAAGGAAAAACTAGTCCTAGTTCAACTAGGACTTGGGTCAATCTAATTTCTAATTTGAATAGAAAATTAAATCAGATTTAAATATAATTTAATCTGATTAAATTAAATTTTTAATTGGGTTAAGATCTATTTTAATTAGGTTGATCTAATTTTAGTTTGATTTGGTTTGAGAAACCAAATTAAAACAAGTCATAAGACAGAATCCTAGTAAGACTAGGATTCCACCTTGCGCCACATAAGCCTTCCCCACGTTCTCTCTCTTATTCAACGCCAATCTCCACTTATTTTGTGTGACAAAAGCCCTCTCCCAGGTCTCTCCCATGTTCACAAAAGGTTTCCTCTCTTCTTTCTTACATGGAAGGTGGTTTGGATCAAATCAAAAAAGGAATAAGTTTGGATTTCGAATTCTATGAGATAGAGTTTTAGAAATCCAAAACTCTTTCAATTTTGTACTGAATTTATCCAAATTTTTTTTGAAATTTTCATAGCTTTTAGAGTACACATTGTGTACCCTTTGCTGATAATCCATATATAAAAATATGGAGGAGGTGCTCAAGAGTTGGGCGCCCCTTAACTTGCCATGTTTGGATAAGCCTTGACTAGGTATTTGACCTAGACAAGTACTCTATCATATCTCTCTGTATAAAATGATTTTCTTTGTGAAATTTTAGGAGATGATATATATTTGAGATACCTTTGCGCCATCCAAAAATCAAAGAGAAAAACCTTTGGGTCGTGGAGATATAAAAGATGCAAGTTAGGGTTCTAGAGAGAAAAATGTGAAGAAGAAGAGGGTCTTCTTCTAGGGTTTTTGTTTTCATATCTTTCCTCCCTCCATCTTGAGTTTCCTGAGAGTGTCTCAGATCTAAAACTCCTCCTTCTACTTTTCATCTTTGAAAGAGTCCAAATCAAGAAGAAGGAGGCACCTGATCAACCATCAAAGAAGGATCAGCGCAGTACTAGCATACTGTGCTGATTTCCTGAAGCAGGACTTCTGATCGAGATTCGTGGGCTCGTGTGGAGACTCCTAGAGGCCGGATGCATGTGTGGCTTGCAACATCATCCTCAAGCCTAGATCAATAAGGTTAGAATGTCTAACTTGCAAGGTAATAGAGCTAATCTATTGTTTAATGCATACATTAGATGTAGTATAGAAACATGTTGATATGATCAACATGTAGTTCATGCTATATTTATATATTTTAATTTTTGATTTAATGCTATGTAATAATCATGTAATAGAATCTTAGATCTAGGTATTTTCTAATTTTAAAAAATAAATTTTGATTTATTTTAGTCTTCCGCTGTATGATCTTGAAAAAGTTTCAAGATCTAACCCTGAAACCCTAGATCTGGTTCCTACAATTGGTATCAGAGCCTAGGTTCTTTATTACATGATTATTTATACATGCTTAGATTATTTTTTAGATTAGATCTAATTTATAATCTGATTATTAAATCTAAAATTAAAATTTTAGATCAATCACAAACTGCAAGGTTGTCCTGCTGTAAGGTTTACCCCTTACAGTGCAAAGGTTGTCCTAGTTTGTGTAGATCTATCTTTAATCATAAATTTGTTAGATATGATCTAGATTAAATTTATGATTTACTAGATTTAAAAGATGTTTAAATCAGAAATAAAATCTCTTTGTTAATAATTTTTGTGCAAAGAAATTGTTTAAAGTTAAAATTGTTTCAATTACATGAACCTGTTTAGATTAGATCTAAAGTAGTTTCATGTTTATTTCATTTGTATCTTGATTATGAATCAAACATGCAATATGGTTGGTAGAATCATATTGTAAAATTATTTTACATATATGAAAATTATTTTTTGAAAAGCCAAACCCAACCCTCAGCCCAAAACTTAATTAAGAATTAAGAAGTTGTTTGATTAGGTTCTAGGATTGTGAATTGAAGAACCTAAGACACAAATCATAACACATTGGGTTAATGGGTTAGTGGGAATTAGGTCCATTAATTGGGTTAGACCTATGATTAGATTAAAGATGGACTTAATTAGAGAATTGACTAAATCTAATCAATTGTTGTCTTAGATTAGGTCAAGGATTCTTTAGATCAATTACAATAGTTGTAGTTGGTCAAGTCCATATCTTTAACGAGAACCAAATGGACTTGATTCTTGGCTAAGCGGTCTAGCACGAACTGTTAGGTTGATATAATTGAAACGAATAGAACCAGTTGGTGTCTAAGGTAAACCAGACCGGTGGTTTTTAATTGAGAGCCCGCTTACCTAGCCATTTCTGATGGTGTCTAAGGCAAGCTTTGGCAGACCCTCCCACTGATCGAACTTATCTGGCCTCTTGGTGAAATTATGTTTTGATCGGATCACTTGACTATTCGAGCTGACCCATGTCAGCTAGGTAAATCAGTGTGACTGATTTAGGTGCTCCTAGACCAGCCCTTTTAATGGTCTCCCTTAAGCTGACTTGGTGAAGCCAGTGGGAGGATCATGATAAGCTGGTTCATCTGACCTCATCCTCTATATTATTTAAATCCTCTAAAATTATTAGGTCCTTAAAATGATAAAGTTATGGAGATAACTGAGTCATAGCCTCCCATTAAGGTGTTTGATAATGAGTCCATTAACTCAATAATCATTGCAGACCCAAAGGCCTGGTGCTTGTTGACTAATGGAATTGTTGGTGCAAAAATTTGCTTGCGCCGGAGAAGCTGGAGTCGGGGAAGCCGCGGTCGCCGCCGGGACCTGCAAGGGAAGTCTAAACCGGAGGTGGGGTTGCTCCGGCAAGACCCTCCGACGCTCAAGTCAGTTCTCTGCCTCAACAAGAATGGAGTGCTCGAACGGAGAATTTAGCAGAGTTTTGAGATAAGAAATGAGCTTAGAGAGTAACGTATCTGGATCCCCCCCTTTTTATAGGCGGGGGAGGTAACGGATCGATGGCGACGTCTGTAACCGTCGGATCGTGGGCCGCCCGTTGTCAGGGGAAATTTATTGCGAGAGGTAGTGGAGCGGAATCATGGCCATCACCACAGCTCGCCACGTGAAATCTGTTACGAGGGGTGGAGCAGCGTCCGTTGTCGTGACTTGCCAGCGGATGGGAGAATCGCCCGGTATCCGTCGCAGGAGGTGGAGCAGGTTCGTGGCCGTTATGGTGGCCTGCCAGGGGGTAGTGGAGCTGTGCAGAATCCGCCACAGGAAGTGGAGCAGAGCTGCAATGGTTACTGCGGCCTGTCAGGGAATGATGGAGCTGCGCGGAATCCGCCACAGGAAGTGGAGCAGGATCGCGGCCGTTATGGTGGCCCGCCAGGGGGTGCGGATCTGTTGATTGAAGCTCGGCAGCGGTCGGAGCCCGGCCTCTGTGGAGGTCCGGGAGAGGTCCTCCTGGCGGTTGGGGTCGTGGGTGGAGTCTGACTTCCGTGGGAGTCCGGGCGGAACCCTCTCGGAGCTGAAGTTGCGGGCGGAACCCGGCTCCCGTAGGAGTCCGGGTGGAGTCCTCTGCAATCAAAGTTAGAGGTGAAGTTCGACTCCCGTAGGAGTCCGGACGGAGCTTACCAGTAGTTGATACTGAGAGCGGAGCCTGGCTCCCGTAGGAGTCCGGGCGGAGCTGTGCTGCAGTCGATGTCGAAGGCGGAGCCCGGCTCCCGTAGGAGTCCGGGCGGAGCTGTTCTGAAGTTGATGTCGAAGGTGGAGCCCGGCTCCCGTAGGAGTCCGGGCGGAGCTGTTCTGCAGTTGATGTCGAAGGCGGAGCCCGGCTCCCGTAGGAGTTCGGGCGGAGCTGTTCTGCAGTTGATGTCGAAGGTGGAGCCCGGCTCCCGTAGAAGTCCGGGTGGAGCTGTTCTGCAGTTGATGTCGAAGGCGGAGCCCGGCTCCCGTAGGAGTCCGGGCGGAGCTGTGCTGCAGTTGATGTCGAAGGCGGAGCCCGGCTCCCATAGGAGTCCGGGCGGAGCTGTTCTGCAGTTGATGTCGAAGGTGGAGCCCGGCTCCCGTAGGAGTCCGGGCGGAGCTGTTCTGCAGTTGATGTCGAAGGCGGAGCCCGGCTCCCGTAGGAGTCCGGACGGAGCTATTCTGTTCGTAGTCGATTCCACCGAGGATTTCGATCGTGGGTATTTTATACCCAACACCAGTCCCCCTACTTCCGAGTTTGAATTTCAAACGAAGGAAGTACACAGAGAGAGATGGGTACAGCCGAAACCGTCCCTTCGAATCCTGCGCACTGCCGCCTCCAGATATTTTGGCATTAAATGAGCGCGTGCTGGAGTCTTTTCGAATTGGAGCGGTACGAGGGGATGCTTCGAAAATCCCACAGGTACACTGGCCTAGGTATGGCACAATTATGATCCTGCCAACCGTCAGTCGCTTTTAGCCGTCTGCCAGGGGGAGTGGGACACGTGTCGGATGCAGACTGGCCTGGGGGATTCGCGATCATTATGGCGCCGGATCCCAAGGTCTATTTAAACCCGTCCTCCCTCCTTCAGGCATCCCACTCTATTTCTGAGTTTTCGCTGGTGTCCGTCTTCTCTTCGAGAGCCCTGCTCTAGTGAGCGTCTTCTCGAGCCGTAGGCGCCTCCTATTTCTCGTCCCCCAGGTCCCTCAGAACAACATAGGTTAGTGCCAGCCTTCCTCTCACTACCTAGGGGCTTCTCCTCTCATCATCACTTTTGTGCGTCCCTCCGAGTTAGCCTCCGGCCACTCGTTCCCCTTCGGTCTGTCATTTTAGGGTCCTTTAGATTCTCCCTTCAAAACTACTCAAAATGTCCTCTGGCTCTTCTGCCCCCGGCAGCTCCGAGAGTTCTTCTGCTTCAAATCCCCAGTTCCCTGTGGACGAACCCGCATCCGGGGTTGAGCCTCGCCCGGTTTTTGCACCGGGCGTTATTCCATGTTCGTCGACTTCGGAGGAACTCCTTCTGGTAAGGGTTCGGTATGGGATTCCTCCGGAGTACGATCTGGAGCTTCCTGGTCCCTCTGACCGGGCCTGCACTCCTCCTCCCGGTCGCTTCTGTTTGTATCAGGAAGCATTCCGTGCCAGACTCCGGCTTCCGCTTCCTGCCTTCGTTGCTGCCTTCTTCCGCTTCTTGGACATCTCTCTTGCTTCCGTGGCCCCGAACTCCTTTAGGTTTCTGATAGGGTTTCTCTCCCTCTGCCACATAGTCGAGGTTCAGCCATCCCTCTCCTTGTTTAGGCATTTTTATACCTTCAAACGCCATCCTTCGACGAAGGACTGGTGGTACTTCTCCCCCCAGTTCGGTAAGAAGGGGTTGCTGAAGGGCGCCCCTTCTTCGATTCACAATTGGAAGGGAAAATACCTCTTCGTCCACTGCCCGACTTTGGAACTGGGCCTGCCCCCTTGGGGTTCTCTGAGGGATTCCGTTTGCCGGGCTCCCAGCCTGGGGGAGGACGACCTCCAGGCCGCTCATAAGCTTCTAACTTATCCCGCTCCTTCCCTTCCTAACCTTCTGAGGGAGCAGCTTCTTTTCAACATCGGCCTGAGCCCCCAGGATCCAGCGAGTACTTGTCTTATCTTTTCTTTTCTTGCCTTCCTCTTCTTCTTCTCTTTACTTCTTTTTCCTTCCCACTCTTTTCTTTTTCTTTCTTTCTTCTTTCTTTTTCTCTCTTCTTTTTCTCTTTTCTTTCTTTTTTTTTTTTTTTTTTTTGACTCTGGACTGATCAGTGTCGCTTCTTTTTTCCCTTTTTCTTCTTTTCTTCTTTTTTTTTTTTTTTTTTTTTTTTTTAGCAATGGATGCTGAAGCAACGTGGATGCTCGCCAAGGGCATGAGAGCTCAGAAGAGAAAGGGCGTGGCGGCCTCCGGATCGACGAAGAGGGCCAGGGCGGAGGAGACGAGCTTGGCTGTGCCCGTCCAGGCGGCCCCGGCCATCGATATTCCTTCAGATGCCGAGCCAGCGGCTCCCCGGGCTTCCTCGAGGAGCCCACCGACTGGGGCCCCCACCCCGGGGGTTCGCCCACGGAGGCGCCCGTTGCGGGGAGGAGGAGGAAATCGATGGCTCGCAGGGCGAGTAGCCACCGAGCTGTTGCAGATGAGTCCGTCTGCTCCGAGGGGGGATCGGAGAACCCCTTCAACAATAGGGACTTGATCAGGCGGCTGCTCGACGGCTGCATCCTGTCCGACGTCGTGGAGAGGATCGACCACGCCGGTCCTGAGCAGCGGGCTTGGGACTCTTTGGGGTCCTTCCTCGAGGTAAGCAGATATTTATTTACACGGTCACCCGGCCTTTGTTGTAATTCTCTATCCGTCCTTGCAGATTGGGCACCAGCTCTTCGCCTATGTCAGGGCGGCGAGCCGCATGAGGAGGGACCTCCTTCAGGCAGAGGAACGCTACCAAGCCGAGGTTGCTCGCCTCCAAGCGAAGACGGCCGAAGTAGCCACCCTCCAGGAGGCCCTGAAACAGAGAGGCAAGCCCGGGAAGAGGAGAGACAAGCTCGGGAAGAGGAGAGATGGATCTTGGAGGAGTCGGCGAGGAAGGCGGAGGCTGAGGTCGCCCATTTGGTCGAGCAAACTCCGGTTCTGGTCTCGGAGGCCAGGGCCCTTGCGGTGGAGGAATTCAAGGCCTCCGCGGAGATGAGGGTCCTGAATATCCAGTTCGGCCAGGAGGCATTCACCAAGGGGTTCGAGCTCTGCCAAGAGAAGGTGGCCAGCAAATTCCCCAAACTCGACCTCGGCTTTCTTGAGGAGTCTGAAGACGAGGCCGGCCCTTCGTCCGCCGCCACCGCAATCGCACCCCCCACGCCGAGTTCTCCACCTCCTGCCCCTGAGGTTTGAGACCTCTGATCTTGTGCCCTTATTTTGTTGCCATATTTCCTTTCTGTTTGTCTTCAAAATTATTCAATCAATAAAATCGAATTTCTTATTGTGGATGGCTTCTCCTTCCCCCTCCTTCTTTCTGCTTTTCTTCTTGCAATGAGTCGATCTTTGATGCTTGCACCTTCCGATGGCAGTGTCCTGCTGAAGCACTCCCCTTGCCCCTGGGGGTTCCGCTGAAATCGACAATCCAGCGGTTGAAAAAAGGGTCCTTCACTTGACGAAGAAGTTGAAGAAGTCGGAAGGCGAGCTTCGCAAATCGAGAGAAGGCCATTCTGAAGCCGTCGCTGAGGCCGCCCACTTTCGGAGTCTCCAGGTGAAGGCAATCATGGATTATAGCTGGAGGAAGGCGAACTTCACAAAGAAGCTCGAGGAATGCAAGAAGAGCACCAGCGATCGAATTTGGGCTCAAGAAGCCAGGATCAGTGCCCTTAAGGTGGAACTATCAGCTGCGAAGAGGAAGATCGGCCATCTGGAAGGAAACTCATCCCGACTCTTGGCCCGGGTTGATGATGAACAGAAGTGGTCGCAGAAGGTCTCCGACCTCCAGAAGCAGCTTCAAGACGCCGAGATGAGTCACGACGTGCAGCGGGCCAGCTGGCGCCGGCAAGTGGAAGAGTACAAAGGAAGATTTCGGACGGCGGCCGACGAGGTCGTTCGCCTCCAGAGGCAGCTGGTTCATAGGGCGCAGCTTACTTCCGTCCAAGATTTCGAAAAGCTCCAAGCCCTGAGAGGCACTGTTGAAGGGATTTCTGTCTCCCTCGGAGAGAAGACAGCCGAGCTGCAACAAGTGAAGATCCAACTGGCACTTGAGCGGAAGGCCGTCGCAGACGCGGAGGCGGAGTCTGAAGTTTTGCGGAAGTGGCATCGAGAAGCGGAGGCTGAGAGCCAGCAACTTTGTCGGGCGCTCCAAGATGAGCTGCGGAAGAGGGAAGAACTAGAAGAAGCAATAGAGAACCTGAGGCAGTCCTGGTTGAGGGATGGAGTAGATAACCCTAGGTCGGAGGGAGCAGGGCCTCCTTAGAGCTCTTTTGTCTTTATGTCTTATCATGTAGTTACTTCCTTTTTGTTGTTTTGTCCTTCTTTCCTTGGCCACCCTGGCCTTGTAGTGTGTATATATATCAAAAACGAAATGAAAAGAGCATTTTGCGTTACTTCGTCCGTGCGCTGCGCTAATATTGTTGTCTGTCGAACCATTCTTGTTGTTCGACTTGTTTGATGTAGACGTCGTCGGGGGGTGGGGGCCTTTTCTCTTCATCCGATCTTGTTAGGCGGTCGGGTTTCGTCACCATTAACCCCTGCTGCAGAAGTCATGGATGGAGCTCGGCTCCCGTAGGGGTCCGGGCGAAGTCTTCCTTGTAGGCGAAACCCGGCTCCCGTAGGAGTCCGGGTGGAGTCTTCCTTGTAGGCGGAACCCGACTCCCGTAGGAGTCTGGGTGGAGTCTTCCTTGTAGGCGGAACCCGGCTCCCGTAGGAGTCCGGGTGGAGTCTCCCTTGTAGGCGAAACCCGGCTCCCGTAGGAGTCTGGGTGGAGTCTTCCTTGTAAGCAAATCTGGCTCCCGTAGGAGTCCGGGTGGAGTCTTCCTTGTAGGCGGAACCTGGCTCCCTAGGAGTCCGGGTGGAGTCTTCCTTGTAGCGGAACCCGGCTCCCTAGGAGTCGGGTGGAGTCTTCCTTGTAAGCGGAACCCGCTCCGTAGGAGTCCGGGTGGAGTCTTCCTTGCAGGCGGAACCCGCTCCGTAGGAGTCCGGGTGGAGTCTTCCTTGCAGGCGGAACCCGGCTCCCGTAGGAGTCCGGGTGGAGTCTTCCTTGCAGGCGGAACCCGGCTCCCGTAGGAGTCCGGGTGGAGTCTTCCTTGCAGGCGGAACCCGCTCCCGTAGGAGTCCGGGTGGAGTCTTCCTTGCAGGGGAACCCGGCTCCCGTAGGAGTCCGGGTGGAGTCTTCCTTGTAGGCAGAACCCGGCTCCCGTAGGAGTCCGAGTGGAGTCTTCCTTGTAAGCAAAACCCGGCTCCCGTAGGAGTCCGGGTGGAGTCTTCCTTGTAGGCGGAACCCGGCTCCCGTAGGAGTCCAGGTGGAGTCTTCCTTGTAGGCGGAACCCGGCTCCCGTAGGAGTCTGGGTGGAGTCTTCCTTGTAGGCAGAACCCGGCTCCCGTAGGAGTCCGGGTGGAGTCTTCCTTGTAAGCGAAACCCGGCTCCCGTAGGAGTCCGGGTGGAGTCTTCCTTGTAGGCGGAACCCGACTCCCGTAGGAGTCCCGACCTTCCATTTTGCTCGAGCCGACGTGAGGTTCTCCTCTCGTTACCAGCCTGGCTTGTGGGGGCGTGTTAGGGCGCTGTAAGGCTTCTCCCCCATCCGGTATAAAAGAACCGGGCCTTCGACTTTGCTCATGTCAGGACGAGGTTCTCCTCCTGTTCCTGACATGGCTGTGGGGGCACATTAGGGCGTTGCAAGGCCTCTCCCCCCATCTGGTCTAAAAGAACCGGGCCTTTGACTTTGCTCAAGTTAGGGTGAGGTTCTCCTCCTGTCCCTAACAGGGCTGTGGGGGCACATTAGGGCGTTGCAAGGCCTCTCCCCCCATCCGATCTAAAAGAACCGGGCCTTTGACTTTGCTCGAGTTAGGGCGAGGTTTTTCTCCTGTCCCTAACAAGGCTGTGGGGGCACATTAGGGCATTGTGAGGCCTCTCCCCCCATCCGGTCTAAAAGAACCGGGCCTTTGACTTTGCTCATGTCAGGACGAGGTTCTCCTCCTGTTCCTGACATGGCTGTGTTTTTGGAGGGATCATATCCAGTCATAATACATCCACGCTAGGTGGGAGGGGCACGTTAGCTAGAAAGAAAAGTAGATTCAAGGTGAAATAGTAAGTGATACATTTACAGTTTTCCCGCTCCTCCTTGAGGCCCTCCGGTGATGGAGTCGATGGTCCCGATGGGAGGCCGGTCCCCGGGCTGCTCCTCCCTTTTCTGCGGTTCAGGCGGTGGGAGGGCTCTTGGCCGGTCTCCTCTACCCTCAGGCCTGCGGCGGATGAATCTGTCGAGTCGACCTCGCCGGATGAGCTCCTCGATCTCGTCCTGGAGCTGGATGCATTCTTCGGTGTCGTGGCCGTGGTCGCGGTGGTAGAGGCAGAACTTGTTGGGGTTGCACTTCCCGGGATGTGTGCGCATCCTCTCCGGCCTAGGGAGCTGCTCCCTGACCTCCATTAGTACTTGGGCCTTCGAGGCATTGAGGGGGGCGTAGTTGCGAAATCTCCCTGGTGGGGAGCCCCGCCGAACCCTGCGGTCTGGGCTTCTCTGCCTGCGTGCCCGGGGTGGAGTATGGGCGCGCTTATGTCCAGGAGGGGATCGGGAATGCGGCCGGGCTTCCTTGGGCCTTTTCTCAACTGCGGGCTTACTCGAATCTCCCGCTTGACGCTCCCTTGCTGTCTCTTCGTCCTTCATTTTGAAGGCCTCTTCCGCTCGGGCGTATCCTTCAGCCCGAGCCAGTAAATCGGCAAAATCCCTGGGGTACTTCTTCTCCAGGGAGTACAAAAGATCATTCTTCTGAAGGCCACCTTTCATGGCGGCCATGGCAACTGACTGGTCCAAGTTCCGGACCTCCAATGCCGCGATGTTAAAGCGGTTGACGTAGGCCCGTATGGACTCCCCTTCCCTCTGCTTGATGTTGATGAGGGACTTCGAACCCTTCCGGGGATGCCGGCTGCTGACAAAATGGGCCACAAATTGGTGGCTCATTTGATCGAAGGAAGAGATGGTACCCGGCTTCAGAGCCGAGTACCAGTTCCTCGCTGCTCCCTTCAAAGTAGACGGGAAAGCCCGACACAAGATGGCGTCAGGAGCACCGTGAAGCAGCATCATCATTCGGAAGGCCTCCAGATGATCAACCGGGTCCGACGTCCCGTCGTAGCTTTCGAACTGGGGAAGCTTGAAGTTCGGCGGGATCGATTCCTGCATAATCATTTGGGAGAAGGGAGGGTCAGTGCAGATATCCTCACCAAAAGCGGGGGGCGCGTGGTGGAGTTCTTCAATCCATCGGTTCATCTCCTGGAGCCTCCGGTCCAGGAAATCCTCTCGACTTCGAGTCTCGAGGGTCCTTTGGCAGAACGGGGGCAGGGATCTTCCAGGGGTGGAGTCGTGATCCGATTGAGGGCTCTCTACCCTCGGATTCGCCTTCCCGGGAAGGACGGGACGGCTGGCCCAGGTGGCCCGCCCCGCCGTCGGCTTCTGGCATTCCGGAGATGCCCCCTCTGGATGCGCCGACGCCTGTGGTTGCTGCTGCTGCATTGCTTGTACGGCTTCGACGAGGCCTTTGACCTGCTACGCCAGCAAGTCAAACTGCTCCGCGCCGATCGCCGCCGCAGGAGGGGGAGGAGGAGGAGGCTGAGAAACTGGAGGGGAGGCCGGAGCCTGAGATCTGGCCGCGGAGGCCGTAGACCGTCGGGTGGACGCCGTGCCCGGAGGCATCGAGTGCCGATCTCGCGAAGGGAGATTAGGAGTGGGTGACGGAGAGACGGTCGGAGATGGCTCCGTTGAACACTCCTTTAAGAACAAGGGTGCTGCGAAGACACACCCCTTCCTCTAGCACCAATCCTGTTGGTGCAAAAATCTGCTTGCGCCAGAGAAGCTGGAGTCGGGGAAGCTGCGGTCGCCGCCGGGACCTGCAAGGGAAGTCTAAACCGGAGGTGGGGTTGCTCCGGCAAGACCCTCCAACGCTCAAGTCAGTTCTCTGCCTCAACAAGAATGGAGTGCTCGAATGGAGAATTTAGCAGAGTTTTGAGATAAGAAATGAGCTTAGAGAGTAACGTATCTGGATCCCCCCTTTTTTATAGGCGGGAGAGGTAACGGATCGATGGCGACGTCTGTAACCGTCGGATCATGGGCCGCCCGTTGTCAGGGGAAATTTATTGCGAGAGGTATGGAGTGGAATCGTGGCCATCACCACAGCTCGCCACGTGGAATCTGTTACGAGGGGTGGAGCAGCGTCCGTTGTCGTGACTTGCCAGCGGATGGGAGAATCGCCCGGTATCCATCGCAGGAGGTGGAGCAGGTTCGTGGCCGTTATGGTGGCCTGCCAGGGGGTAGTGGAGCTGTGCGGAATCCACCACAGGAAGTGGAGCAGAGCTGCGATGGTTACTGCGGCCTGTCAGGGAATGATGGAGCTGCGCGGAATCTGCCACAGGAAGTGGAGCAGGATCGCGGCCTTATGGTGGCCCGCCAGGGGGCGCGGATCTGTTGATTGAAGCTCAGCAGCGGTCGGAGCCCGACCTCTGTGGAGGTCCGGGAGAGGTCCTCCTGGCGGTTGGGGTCGTGGGTGGAGTCTGACTTCCATGGGAGTCCGGGCGGAACCCTCTCGGAGCTGAAGTTGCGGGCGGAACCCGGCTCCCATAGGAGTCCGGGCGGAGTCCTCTGCAATCAAAGTTAGAGGTGAAGTCCGGCTCCCGTAGGAGTCCGGACGGAGCTTACCAGCAGTTGATACTGAGAGCGGAGCCTGGCTCCCGTAGGAGTCCGGGCGGAGCTGTGCTGCAGTCGATGTCGGCGGCGGAGCCCGGCTCCCGTAGGAGTCCGGGCGGAGCTGTTCTGCAGTTGATGTCGAAGGCGGAGCCCGGCTCCCGTAGGAGTCCGGGCAGAGCTGTTCTGCAGTTGATGTCGAAGGCGGAGCCCGGCTCCCGTAGGAGTCCGGGCGGAGCTGTTCTGCAGTTGATGTCAAAGGCGGAGCCCGGCTCCCGTAGGAGTTCGGGCAGAGCTGTTCTGCAGTTGATGTCGAAGGTGGAGCCCGGCTCCCGTAGGAGTCCGGGCGGAGCTGTTCTGCAGTTGATGTCGAAGGCGGAGCCCGGCTCCCGTAGGAGTCCGGGCGGAGCTGTTCTGCAGTTGATGTCGAAGGCGGAGCCGGCTCCCGTAGGAGTCCGGGCGGAGCTGTTCTGCAGTTGATGTCGAAGGTGGAGCCCGGCTCCCGTAGGAGTCCGGGCGGAGCTGTTCTGCAGTTGATGTCGAAGGCGGAGCCCGGCTCCCGTAGGAGTCCGGGCGGAGCTGTTCTGTTCGTAGTCGATTCCGCCGAGGATTTCGGCCGTGGGTATTTTATACCCAACAGGAATTATCACTCATCATATGATGACTTGGAAGTGTCTCTCTAATGGTGGTTAGGTGAGCCAACCAAAGTTGGGCTTAATCATTCGTTGGTTAGATACATCAAGTATGATCATGTTAATGGTTGGACCTAACCGGATCCTTACAGTGGAGGCCAAAGCCTACTGATTAGATTTCTGGGGCAAAATTAAAATTATTAGAAATTATTTAGAGAAATAATTGGTTATGAACCTACCCTTAGATGTACATGGGTTGACCAACCAAAGTTGGGCTTGTGTGCAGTCTAAGTGGATTCTAGTACCCGCTAAGGAATTAGAGTAATTCCTCGAATTAGAGGTAGAGGCTACCAATTCGAATAAAATAGTGGGAGAAACTTTTTGATTAAAGTCTAAATCCTTAGGTTTAATGAATCAATTACTAATTAGGTTATGGTTCTCCTTTGTGCAAATATGGCCACTTCCCTATCGCTCCGATCATTGTTGGACAATGATAAGTTGGTGGGACCCAACTTCGGTAGCTGGTATCGAAAGTTGAAGATAGTTCTGGAGCATGAACGGATCCTATATGTGACAATGGATCCTACACCTGAGAAGTTAGATGTTAATGCATGTGGAACAGTCAGAGACACTTACCAGAAGTGGCTCAGTGATCGGACCATGGTGCGCTGTATCATGCTGGCTGCCATGAGCGATGAGTTCAGTCGCAGATTCGAGATGGCTCAGCCAAAGGACATGCTTCAAGTGTTGGAGGATGCCTTTGGCACACCCGATGATGTGGAGAGGCACAAGACTAGTTGTGCCATCTTCAACGCCAAAATACGAGATGGTGCCTCTATCACTGATCATGTATTGTACATGATCGAGTTGATGGAATGATTGAGCAAGCTCAGCTTTCCCTTGCATGAGCAGCTTGGGAAAGATGCAATACTGAACTCGCTGCCCAAGTCTTATCTCCCATTCCTCACTCATTATAGAATGACAAAGCCTGAAGTAAACTACCATGGGTTACTGGGGTTGCTTTAGAACTTTGAGAAGGATCACCAACTCCTCAAGGAGTCGGTGAACTCAGTGGGAGGTTCGTCTTCTGGTTCTCGACCCTTTGAGAAAGAGAAGAAGAATAAGAAGAAGAAAGTCAAGAAGGTGCAAGTTTAGGCTGGGACATCTGTGCAGAGCCAGACCAAAAAGATCAAGCCTGATAATAGTCTATTCTACTGGCAAGCACCCTAGATTAGATAGTGTGTCAGATATCTACTTATGGCACTGTAGGCTAGGTTATATAAACAAGAACAGAATAAACATGTTGACTCAAGAGGGAATCCTCGAAGTTAGTGATTGTGAATCACTTCCAACCTGTGAGTCCTGTCTTCTTGGTAAAATGACCAAGTCACCTTTTACTGGAAAAGGTGAGAGAGCTACTGAGCTCTTGAGCCTAGTACATACTGATGTATGCGGGCCCATGAGCACCAGTGCTAGAGGTGGATATTTCTACTTCATAACTTTCACGGATGACCTTTCCCGATATGGATATGTCTATCTGATGAAACATAAGTCGGATTCATTTGAAATGTTCAAACGATTTCGATGTGAAGTAGAAAAACAAACTGAAAAGAGTATTAAAACTCTTCGATCTGATCGAGGAGGAGAATACCTTTCTAGTGAATTTCTCACATATCTAGGAGAGAATGTGATTCTCTCCCAATGGACTCCTCCAGGAACACCACAGCATAATGGTGTGTTTGAAAGGAAGAATCAGACTCTGTTAGACATGGATCGATCCATGATTGGTTTTGCTAGCTTGCCGATATCCTTCTGGGGATATGCACTCGAATCGGCCTGTTATCTGTTAAATAGGATTCCAAGTAAGTCTGTAATTAAGACTCCATATGAGATATGGACGAGATGTAAGCCAGCACTTTCACACCTTAGGGTATGGGGGTGCTCGGCCTATGTCAAACGATTAGTCACAGACAAATTTGGACCTAGGTCTGATAAATGCTCATTAATAGGGTACCCCAAAGAGACAAAAGAATATTTTTTCTACCATGTTGATGAACAAAAGTTGTTCATCAGCCTTAAGGCAATCTTTTTAGAAAAAGAGTTCCTTGGTGAAGGAACCGTTGTCTCTAAGGTTGAACTTGATGAAGTTCAACAGGTAGAAGGACCGACACCAATAGCTGAACCTGAGTCGGATATGATTAGATCAGATCCGGAGCCCAATATACCTGCACCATTAAGGCGATCCGGTAGAGTACCACGTCAGTCGGACAGATACTACGGTTTCTTGGTCCGGGATGGTGATCCCATCGAACTTGATGAGAATAATAAGGATCCGATCACCTATATGGATGCAATGCAGAGATCTGATTTCAAGGAATGGCTTGAAGCCATGAAATCTGAAATGGAGTCCATGAAGGTCAACGATGTATGGACATTGGTTGACCCACCTGAAGGGGTTAAACCCATTGGGTGTAAATGGGTCTTCAAAAGGAAGAGGGGCACAGACGAAAAGGTGGAGACCTATAAAGCCCGTCTGGTCGTCAAGGGGTATCGTCAACGTTATGATATTGACTATGACGAGATGTTTTCCCCTGTGGTAATGCTCAAATCCATTCGGATAATGCTTGCAATAGCTCCCCATCTGGATTATGAGATCTGACAGATGGATGTAAAGACAGCTTTCCTAAATGGAGAGCTGACTGAAGAGGTGTATATGATACAACCTGAGGGGTTTACATCCACAGATGAGTCCAAGGTGTGCGAGCTTCAGAGATCCATTTATGGACTGAAGCAAGCTTCTCGGAGTTGGAACATGCATTTTGATAAGATGATCAAAATATATGGCTTCATTAAGAATGGAGAAGAGCCCTGCATCTATAAATGGGCAAATGGTCCAGTTGTGGTATTCCTTGTCTTGTACGTGGATGACATTCTCTTAATCGAGAATGACATCCCCGCACTACAGGGAATAAAAGTTTGGTTGTCATTACAGTTCTCCATGAAGGACTTGGGTGAAGCATCCTACATCCTAGGGATGAAGATCTATAGGGATAGATCTAAAAGGATGCTTGGGTTATCCCAATTCATGTACATAAATACTATGCTGAAGAGGTTCAGCATGGAGAATTTCAAGAAGGGCTATCTACCGATAGGACAAGGAATTTCTCTCTCTAAGAAAGATTGTCCGACAACTCCTGAAGAGAGAGAGCGTATGAGTAGAGTCCCATATGCTTCAGCCGTGGGATCTATCATGTACGTCATGACATGTACAAGACCAGATGTGGCATACTCACTAGGAGTAGTGAGTAGATACCAATCTGATCCTGGAGAAAACCACTAGAAAGTGGTTAAAGCCATCCTTAAGTATTTGAGAAATACTAAGGACCAATGGTTGGTTTATGGCGAGTCAGATCTGAAACTTGTGGGGTTCACAGACTCCAGCTTCCAATCTGACCATGATGATAGTAGGAGCGTGTCGGGTTATATCTTTACTCTGAATGGTGGAGCCATCTGCTGGAAGAGTTCCAAGCAGCATACTATGGCAGACTCTATTTGTGAAGCAGAGTACATCGCAGCATCGGATGCCGCGAAGGAAGCTGTGTGGCTGAGAAATTCATCAACGAGCTCGGAGTAGCACCCTCTCTCGATGGTCCGGTACTGCTCTACTGCGACAGCACTGGTGCCATAGCTCAGGTGAAGGAACCCAAAGCACATCAGCGGACGAAGCACATCTTGCGCCGCATCCATCTGGTCTGAGAGATCGTGGATCGAGGTGACGTCGACCTTCAGAAGATCGACGGAAAGGAGAACCTAGCCGACCCCTTCACTAAAACCCTGGCGATAAAGGAGTTCGACAACCACAAGTCGAAGATGGGTATTAGATACTGTGCCGAGTGACTTTAGGACAAGTGGGAGTTGTTGGGAAATGTGTCCCAAAAAGTCAATCGTCAAGCTGTTGATGGTTGAGCAACCAAGTATTGTAATTGATTTGTTAATAAATAAAATATATTTGGCATCTTCATCATAAGCTTTCATCTTCTAATGAACTCCGTTGTTATGATGAAGTTCTTAGGACTATTTAAGTTCGATAAAGAGAGGATTTATCGATTAGTCCTTAAAACTGTTCACGATCAAATGATAAGCTGTTAATAAGGACGACAGCTTCTATCGAGCATAGGTCACTGTAGGCCATATGGGTTGGTTGTCCTCTTAACCAAGGAGTGTAGAGACATTGGTATGGCATACAGGTGAGATGTAAGGGTACATCATCATTGAATGTGACCAACTCCAGAGCATTCTGCCGTCAAGAATGTCTCTGATGGGATATAGGTATAAGTGTCCCTTAGACTTGAGATCGCCTCAGTGACTTGCAAGCAACTCACTGTGCTTTGGTACTGGACTAACTGAATTTTTAATTCAGGGATGGAAGGCTTCTGGGCACAGTCAAGTACTTGCAAAGTCAGAGTGTGATCAAGATGGGATTGACCACTCCAAGAGTTGGAGAAGAATGAGTCGCTGTATTTCAATTTAGCAAAACCTTGGCTAAGGTAATCCATTAGATGGATTTGATATTTTGAAATACAATGTGGACAACCTGATCAGAGTTGACAGTTGAACTCTGGGGTGTCCTATGATCATTTTGGTCAAAGGGATGAATTATATGAAAACTATATCCGCATGGGTTCTAAGGATGTTGTTCTACACATTCGACCTATCCGGTCGTCGGGTACCATTGCTAGATGGTCACTTCGATTGGTATAGGAATTTATTTCTATGCTACCGGCTTAGGTTCAGACCTATGAGGTCACACACATTAGAGTTCATGATCCGATCGGATGGTTGATCAACGATTAAGAATCGTTCTAGGGTTAAATGATCAATACGATTGACATTTAACCCAGTGCAAGTGTTGCAAGAGGATCTATTAGCAATTCGATTGCTGATTGGCTTAATTTGATTAAGCCAATGGGCTGAGATTAAGTCTAATTAAATATGATTTAATTAGATTTGGTTTGGGCTTGATTGGATCAAGTTCAATTGGTTTATTGGATAAGCCAAGTGCAAGGAAAAACTAGTCCTAGTTCAACTAGGACTTGGGTCAATCTAATTTCTAATTTGATTAGAAAATTAAATCAGATTTAAATATAATTTAATCTGATTAAATTAAGTTCTTAATTGAGTTAAGATCTATTTTAATTAGGTTGATCTAATTTTGGTTTGATTTGGTTTGAGAAACCAAATTGAAACAAGTCATAAGATAGAATCCTAGTAAGACTAGGATTCCACCTTGCGCCACATAAGCCTTCCCCACATCCTCTCTCTTATTCAACGTCAATCTCCACTTATTTTGTGTGACAAAAGCCCTCTCCCAGGTCTCTCCCATGTTCACAAAAGGTTTCCTCTCTTCTTTCTTACATGAAAGGTGGTTTGGATCAAATCAAAAAAGGAATAAGTTTGGATTTCGAATTCTATGAGATAGAGTTTTAGAAATCTAAAACTCTTTCAAATTTGCACTGAATTTATCCAAATTTTTTTTGAAATTTTTATAGCTTTTAGGGTACACATTGTGCACCCTTTGCTGGTGATGCATGCATAAAAATATGGAGGAGGTGTCCAGAGTTGGGCGCCCCTTAACTTGCCATGTTTGGATAAGCCTTGACTAGGTATTTGACCTAGACAAGGACTCTATCATATCTCTCTGTATAAAATGAGTTTCTTTGTGAAATTTTAGGATATGATAGAGATTTGAGGTAACTGTGTTCCAACTAAAAATAAGAGAGAAAAACCTTTGGGTCATGGAGATATAAAAGATGCAAGTTAAGGTATCTAGAGAGAAAAATGTGAAGAAGAAGAGGGACTTCTTCTAGGGTTTTTGTTTTCATATCTTTCCTCCCTCCATCTTGAGTTTCCTGAGAGCGTCTCAGATCTGAAACTCCTCCTTCTACTTTTCATCTTTGAAAGAGTCTAAATTAAGAAGAAGGAGGCACCTGATCAACCATCAAAGAAGGATCAGCGTAGTACTAGCATACTGTGCTGATTTCCTGAAGTAGGACTTCTGATCGAGATTCGTGGGCTCGTGTGGATGACTCCTAGAGGTCGGATGCGTGTGCGGCTTGCAACATCATCCTCAAGCCCAGATCAACAAGGTTAGAATGTCTAACTTGCAAGGTAATAGATCTAATCTATTGTTTAATACATACATTAGATGTAGTATAGAAACATGTTGATATGATCAACATGTAGTTCATGCTATATTTATATATTTTAATTTTTGATTTAATACTATGTAATAATCATGTAATAGGATCTTAGATCTAGGGATTTACTGATTTTAAAAAATAAATTTTGATTTATTTTAGTCTTTCGCTGTATGATCTTGAAAAAGTTTCAAGATCTAACCCTGAAACCCTAGATCTGGTTCCTACAGCTCCTTCAGGAGGTCGGAGAGCAGAGGAGCTGGATAAGCCTCAAGTTTATTGGAAGCTTCATGGTCATCCCTTCCCAGGCTAGAAGCCCAGTGGATGAAATCCCTCAGGGAGCCCTAGGGGGGCAACTCCAGCTCCAAGGTCGGGCAGCGGACGTAGAAGTACCTCTCCTTCCAGTTGTGGATAGAAGAGGGGATGCCTTTCAGCAACCCCTTTCTACGAACTGGGGGGAGAAGTACCACCAGTCCTTTGTCGAAGGGTGACACTTGAAGGTATAGAAATTTCTAAATAAAGAAAGGGTTGGCCGAACTTCAGCTAAACGACAGAGGAAAAGAAATCCTATCAGAAACCTAAAGGAGTTCGGTGCTACAGAAACTAGAGAAATGTTTAAAAAGAAGAAAAGAGTAAGAACAAAAAGTGGAAGTGGAAGTCAAAGCCCGGTCGGAAAGCTTCTTGGTATAAGCAGAAGCAACCAGGGGGAGGGGTGCTAGCCTGGTCAGTTGGCCCGAGAAGCTCCAGCTCGTACTCCGGAGGAACCCCATATTGAATCCTAATCGGTGAGAGTTCGTCCGAAGTCAGAGAGTGGGGAATGGTGTCTAGTACCAAGACCGAATGAGGTCCATCTACAGAACTAAGATTTTGGGGGGCTGGAACGGACGAACTCCTAGAACTGCTAGAGGAGGAAGTGTTGGAGGACATTTTGGATCAAGTAAAAATCCTAAAAAATCTTGAAAAAATTAGAAAAAATAAGAAACAAGGCGCTTGTGGAAAAATTGAATGGGCGGAATGCAAAGGATGAAATACGAAAGAAGAACAAGAAAAAGAGGGGTTCTAGAACTAACCTAGACTGGTCCGAGAGGTGCAGGAAGGCAGCGAGGGTGATGAGGGTCGACCCGAAGAGTGCCTAAGATCGAGAGGGATACGCTGGAGGAAGACGAAGCTCACGGGAAGAAGAAGGAACCGAAGAAAAGTCTCAGGCAAAGTGAAACCCCTGAAGGAGGGGGACGGGTTTAAATAGGCAACGGGATCTGACGCAATAATGATTGCAGATCTCCCTTGGCTGATCTACAATCACCGCGTATCCCACTCATCATGGTAGGCAGCTGACGACTGACAGAATCATTATTACGTCGTACCTAAAGCAATGCTCCAGGAGAAATTCTAAAAAAAAATTTTCAGATCACCTCGATTTGAAAAGACTCCAGCACCAGCACACCAAATGCCAAAATATCTGGAAACAATCGAGTACGAAAATCGAGGGAGGCAACTTCGTTGTGAAAATTTCTCTGTACTTTCTTCATTCGAAACCCAAACTCGAAAGTAGGAGGACTGGTGTTGGGTATAAAATAACTCCAGCTGAAGTTCGTAAGAGGCCGACCCTCCCAGGGCTCTTCCGACTTTCGATCTTGTAAAGCATCTTTCTGAACTTCCCCGACCGTCCGAGCTTCTATGGCACCGTCCGGACTCCTCCAGTGGTCGGCCTTCCATAGTGTCCTCCAGATTCCTCTAACGAACAAACTCCTATCATGCCATCCGGACTTCTCTAATAATGAGCTCCTCCATTCATCTACCAGACTGCTCCAAATGCTCTCTGGGCTTTACTGTCAGTCGATTTCCTACAGTGATCGACTACTCTCCAAATCTCTTCTAGACTTTCTCTTGTCACGATCGATGTTACTCTGAGCTTCTTCTGGACTTCGTCAATGTCCAAGCTTCTCTAGCAGCAGGACTTCTACAATAACCGAACTCCATCCAAACTTCTACGGTGATTGATCGCTTTTCGAATTTCATCCAAGCTCCTATAAGAAGCGGCCTCCTTCCGGACTCCTATAAGAATCGGACTCTGTTCGAACTTCTATAATAGAATTGAATTTTAGACTCCTCCAGCGGTCGACCTTCCACAGTGTCCTCAAGACTCCTCCAGCGGACGAACTTCCACAATGTCTTCCGAACTCCACTATCGATCGACCTTCTGCTGGATTCCTCATAAAATCGGACCTCTCCAGCGAACAGTCTTCAGACGAGCTTCTACATCAGATAAATTCTAGACGAACTTCTCTAGAAATCGAATTCCTGCCAGACTTCTCCAATAGAAAGTTCCCACATGAGCTTCTACAGTAGATGACTTCCACCTGCAGCATTAACGCCTAAGGCACCAAACCACAGTTAACCCGTCAGCAATCTTGGATGTTGGGAATTGTGTCCCAAAGCCAATCATCAGCCTGTTGATGGTTGTGCTCCTTTTTATATTAGTATATGAATTATAAATAAATAAAAGTTATTTTGATATTTTTTTATCACAAAATATTTCATCTTCTAATGAACTCCTGTGTTGTGGTGAAGTCCTTAGGACTATTTAGACTCGACAAAGGAGGATTTATCGTTTAGTCCTTAAACCTGTTCGCGACCAAATGATACATTGTTACCAAGGATGACAATGTTTATCAAGCATAGGTCGTTGTGTGCCATATGGGTTGGTTGTCCTCTTAACCAAGGAGTGTGGAGACACTGGTATGGCATACAGATAAGATATAAGGGTACATCTGCACTGAACGTGACCAACTCTAGAGCTATTTCTGCTGTCAAGATTTGCTCCGATGGGATATGGGTATAACTATCCCTCCGACCTGAGACCGCCACGGTGAATTGCAAGCAACTCACTGCACTTAGGCACTGGACTACCTGAATTTCTAATTCAGTGATGGAAGGATGCTGGGTATAGTCAAGTACTTGACTTGTCGATGCGTGTGTCAAGATGGGATTGACCACTCCAGTTCAGGAGCTGTGTACAGTCATGTTTCAATTTAGCAAAACCTTGACCAGGGTAGTTTTAGTGAGGAGTCACAGGACTATTTGAGTTGAGCATGATTCGGATGATCTAATCAGGGTTGACAGTTTAACCCTGAGTCGTCCTATACACAGGGGTCAAAAGGGATGAATTATACAGTAACCATATTCACGTAGATTTTGAGTGTTGCGATTGCAACTATTCGACCTATCCGAATATCGAGTACCATTGTTAGATGATCACTTCGATTAGTACAGGAATTAGTTCCTGTGCTACTGGCTTAGGTTCGAACCTGTGGGGTCACACACATTAGAGGTTCCTATCTGATCTGATGGCTGATGAAGAGTCTTAATGCTCATGGACTGTGAGTCCTATATATTTGGGACTCTGTGATTAAGAATCAGGATTTTTTGATCATGAGTTTCACACATTTTGGATACCGGGGTCAAGAGTTCCACTGGTTTGGAACTTTTTGATCAGGGTTTCATATCGATGGACTTTGATGCCCGATTGCCCATCAGATTTGGACTCAGTATTTATGAGAGGTTTAATTAGTGATTTGATCATTAATTAACTCAATTTAATTGAGTAATTATTTATGGATCAAATCCAATTGAATTGGATTCAGTTGGGTTTGACCCGATTAGGTTAAGTGTTGACCTAATCGCTAAGGTGTATTGATCACTGATTTGATCTGGGTTGGGCTTAGTTAATTCTTGATTTGATTAGAATTTTATTGAGCTTAATTAAGTATAATTAAGTTGGATTTAACTTAGTCTAATTGTACCTAATCTATTTTGATTAGGTTGGCTCAATTAGGTTGAAACCACCTTTTGAATTCTCTCCCTGCGCCACCTCACTCATTTGCGCCCATTTGAATTCACGAGAAACAACTTCTCATGAATTTTCTCCCACAGAGAAGCCATCCCATGCCCCTTCTTTGTGCATCATTATTGAATGGATAAAGATGAGATTGGTTGGCCATTCAAATTCAAAAGATGTTTGAATTTGAATGGTTAACAAATCCTAACGCTACCCCTTTATTTTGTGCACCACTTCTTCCACATGAGAAAAGGTTTCTCATGAAAATTATCCACGCACAAAGTAGCCCACGCCCCTCTCTTCTCACACCATGAGTGGATAAACATGAGTTGGTTGGCATTTGAATTCAAATTCAATTTGAATTCAAATGAGCAACCACTTATCTTTATCCTCTCACGCGAAGAAAATGCTGCAAAGATGCGTTTTGCACTCTTTTTAAAAGGAAGAGAAGATAGGGCATGTGCTAATCTGATCCTAGAGAAAAGGAGGCATGAGAAAAGTCTCATGCATGAGAAAAGAAAGAAAAAAAAGAGAAAAGAAAAGAAACAGAAAGAGGCACAGGCTTTTCTGAGAGTACCCTAGGATTTCTGCCTAGGATTCGGAAAGTGAGAAAGTGAGCTACGAGTGTCGTGAGCCCACCAATTTTTGAGAGAGCTTCATCAACCTCTTAAGTATATCTGCTGATGATCTAGAGCATCTGAAGAGTCGACAGATCAAGATCGAAGGAGTTCGATCAACATTGATCGTCAAAAGGGTTCTGCGACGAACTAGCATTCATGAGGAACTGATAAGATTGGGAGCTTCATGTGGATGATCCACAGAGGCCAGACATACTGTGTGGCTATGTTACGATGATCAGACCCTCCCGACAGTGATCAGATTACGGTGATCGACTACCCGCACAAAGATAATGTGTTCTGAACACATAACAGTAAAATGTTTACTATAGAAGTTTGAATTTCAAATTTAAATGCATACTATATATATATATCATATTTAGATCCTTGTGTAAGATTTATACATGTTAATTAATTAGATTAATTAATAATTTTTGCTGTAAAATAGTAATTTTGAAAAAAAATTAAAATTACCGTTTTACCCCTGCACCATTTTTCCCATAAAAATATCCAAGCTTCTCTTAAATTGTTGAGACAGAGAGCTATTCTACTCTACTCTCGGTAACAAACTCCATGTGGCCCCATCACTCTTTGGCAAGTCGCGACAATTGACACCACTCCACTCTCGGTAACAAACTCCACGTGGCCCCATCATTTTCTGGCAAGTCGCGACAACGGACACCACTCCACTCCCCATAACAAACTCCACATGGCCCTGAACGGCCCACTACCAGGTAGTTATGGATGTCGCTATCAATCGGTTATGCTCTCCCATCTATAAAAGAGACCCCCCAGATACGTTCTCCTTTAAGCTCTAAACTCTATCTCGAAACTCTGCAAAAATTCCATTCGAGTGCTCCATTTCTATTGAAGCAGAGTACTGACTTGAGCGTCGGAGGGTCTTTCCGGAGCACCCCCAACTCTGGTTTAGACTTTTCTTGCAGGTCTCGATGGTGACCGCGATCCCCTCGACTCTGGCTTCTCCGACGTCGGCAGAATTCTGCACCAACAAATCTAAAACTTGAGAATTAGAGGAATACCTCTAGGGTAACTAGATTACCCTGTAGATGATCGCAGCAACATCCGAAGTTCTAAAATAGCCACATAGTCGTCTGACCTCTACCGATATCCACTTGAGTAGGATCTAGATCATCTTCTCCTCTCGAATCTTTGCTCTAAAAATCAAATCTAGATCTGATCTGCAAGATCTTCAAAAGATCTTCTGAAGCTAGAGCAGCAGCTTCTCGATAAATCTCTGCAGCCTTCTAATCAAGAAGCTACAATGCCTTAGACAAGCACCAGATGGATGCCCAACCTCTTGGACATGAAGAGGGGAGGGAGAGGAGTAGAGGGGGAGTGGAGAAGTGGAGGGATTTCACATTTTTTCTGAGTATTGAGTAAATTTTCTAAACCCTAGGCACAGACAGGGTTTAAATAGACCCTGCTATGCCATGTAGTGCCACATCATTCGACCATTTAGAAAATTTTAATTAATTTTGAAAAAATTTTGATTGGTCGAGTGATGTCATCTGATCATATCAGATAAGAATCCCTACAATCTCTCCTACTGTTAGCACCAACACTGGATAAACACAGTGAGATTGGCACCCAACAGTTTGAGTCGATCAAGGCATAGAGTCCTCATCTCATGGGACTCTATCCTTATCCACTTGGGGCGCATGCCCAATCTGATCTTGGCACCCACTTTAAGGCCTAATTTAGCAGGTGGACACTCCATAAAAACTCTCCAATGACCTCTTGCCAAGTGGCCTTCAGTTCAAGATCCATAAGTCAACGTTTGACCGATGTCCTAAAACAAAAATGGCAGGTGACAAAAATTGGCAGGTGTTGTCTTAAATTTATCTCATAAATTAAGATAAGACTTTTCTAAGCTAGACTGGCTCCAGTCAGACTAAGAGAAACCTTCTCAAGGTTCTCTAGGTGAGTCAAATCACATTTGGCTCAGTCGAGATAGAAAAAATTACATGAGAAGAAAGTTAGGCTCAATCGTGTGCTAGCACGATTTCCTTGAACCTAATTGGATCTAATCCAAATCAATCAAACTGGGCTAGCTCAATTGATGACATCCAGACCCTAACTCTTATTTGTGTGACCCAATTAGATTTATTTTCGTATGGTAATGAGACATATTGTGATCTCATCATCGACATCATCGAAACTCCTTTCGATGGACCAGAACTCTTCTGATTCAGACAATTAGAATGATCGATCATCAAGATCATTCTAATTGCTCCCAAAATCCACCAGTGACACCTAGCAGTATATGATGGCAATCCATCAGAAATGAAGATAAACCTCTCGGTGTAGCTACCTGTGTGATTGAGTTCCTCTATCATGAGTCCCGACTAAATTAGGGTTAAGGTGAACTTGTTAAACCCAACATCAGTCATATGAATCAATCGATTGATCTGAGTCCGATGTGAAACCCCAATGGAAAACTTATTTTTATTATTTCACTCTGTCATAGCCATGGGCTTAAGGACTCGATCTTTCGATCATCATAGGATTACTCCTCTCATCTACTGAGGTTGATAGATCCCATCTTGGTGCAATATGGTTCCTACAATGAATATGCTACAGCCAACATACACCTCAGGGTTTCGAATGATTAGAAGACTGAGTTATGGTGTAGTCAAACTATAACACACTCAAAGTGAACTGTCGATGCACCTCAGGTCAAAGAACTAGATACACAGCTACAGCATCGAGCTAGTCATCGACGAGAAGGTAGACTTCCTTATGACTGTTCGAGGTGGTCATGCTCAGTACTCTCATTCTCAATGAATACCTGTACTCTTACTCTGATGTCTCCACACTGTAGACTCAAGACACATCTATCCTAAGGAAGTGATCATACACCAACCTTCCGAATCAATCACCATCCTCGTGATGATCCTATGGTCAGGAGCTGTTTATGAGTTAGTTATGTAAATTCATGCCTTAAATTTTCAACTCTTAAAAATATGAATTAACATTCCTACTAACTCAAAGGATGTATCACAGACATAATGTACACAATGTGATAGTAGAATAATCCTTTTATTCATTTATAGTCAAAATTACAAACTTGCCCTTATATTTATACAGGAATGTGTCAGCCAATCTGGCATCTAGGGCACACATCTAACACTAGTGACTTAGAGATTAAGGATCGAGGAGAAGAAGAAGAAGGCTGCAGATCAAGGAGTTGATCTCTCAATTAAGATCAAAAGAGTTGATCAGAGTCCTCAAGACCAAGGTTCTTCTTGAAAAGAAGAATCTTCTATAAGAAAAAAAGTTCGAGATTGATCCCGATGGAAATCCATAGAGGCCAGACACGTGTGCGGCTCCATCTTCTACGATTCTGAGATCATCTAAAGTGATGAATTTCTATCCGTGCAAAGGTAATAAGGTATAATCTCATATTTTTCTTAAATTTTAGATTAATTATATGTACTTTCTTCTCGACTTGGATAGGTTTAGATCTGGTATCTTGCATGTGGGGTTAAAGGGTTTAACCCGATTTATTTTTCACTGCATATTTTCAAAATTTTAAAATCTACACATGCTACCTATCCTATTTTCTATCAATTATGACTTGTAAAAGCATACCGAATTGCATAATATGTATAGTATATTTTATGTAGTTGTAGTTAGGATGTGTCGAGACCAGTTCAAAGACCCTCCATTAAATTATATTAAGTTATAATGTCAGAATTCACTTACAAATCAAATATCGAATTTATTTGATCAATTGGTGTTTAGGTAAGTGTTAAAGATGATTTTCTAATTAGGTCCGTATGCTGGCCTGGTCAACTTTGTTGGTGTCTAAGAAAAGCTAGGGGAGCCTCCCATCTATTGACCTGGCCAATTTGGTCTTATTGAATTTTAGATTTAGATTGATTAGTGATGTAGACACTACAAGGGTCTTTTTTCAGGTTTGGTTAATAGAATATGTCAAGATCTTAGTGAGCTTGTTATGCTATCCATAAGGCTTACTATAGAAATTGATATGATGTTGACTAAGTGCATATTGATGTATATAGCATATTTGAATAGTATTGCTTTGTTGTGCTGTCCACAAGGACAATATTATTTAAGTATGACTATATGGGATTGAAGGATTAACTTAACTAGAATACTATAGTTTGTTGTACTATTCACAAGACTATAAGTGACTAGAGGCAAGAGAGAAAAATATTGAGAATTATATGAGGTACAATTGGTAATGAGTTACCTACTCTTGAACTCATGAATACTTGTTGTGCTATCCACAAGGTGTTTGTGAGGAATAGGGATCTCAACCCCATTAAGAAACATAAAGATTTTTTTTGTTTTTCATATTTGAGGGCTATAAAATTTGTTAAAATAGTGAGAGACACAATTAGACAAAAGTCCTAATCTAGTTGTACATCTCGTCATGAGTTGTCCGCTTATATTGTGTTCTTATTATTGTATATTAACTATACTTATGGCATCCTCACTGTCACTAAGAGGCATACTAGATGCTAACAAATTGATCAGACCGAACTACGTGGACTGGTTAAGAATTTTGAGAATTATTCTCACTCAGGAGAAAGTCTCCTACATACTGGATATACCTGCATCTGATACGTTTGGGAAAGATGCATTTGAGAAAGAAAGGGCCACGTATAAGATGTGGAAGGATGACAGTGTGATTGTCAAATGCATCATGCTTTCCTCGATGAGCAATAAGCTTTAGAGGCAGCATGAGTGTTGGAAAATATGTCCTAAAGCTAATCATTTAACGATTGTGCTAATTATAAATATATATGAATTGATAAATAATAAAATTTATTTGATATTTTTTATTACAAGATTACATCTTCTAACAAACTCCTATATTGTATTGAAGTTCTCAGGACTACTTTGATCGATAAAGGAGGATTTATTGTATAGTCCTTGTTGGGTATAAAATACCCACAGCCGAAGTCCTCAGCAGAATCGGCTCCAGGAGGTCCGCTCGGACTCCTACGGGAGCCGGACTCCGCCAACAACGTCAACCGCCGGTAAGGTTCGTCCGGACTCCTACGGGAGCCGGACTCCGCCAACAACTTCAACCGCAAGCAGACTTCATCCGGACTCCTACGGGAGCCGGACTCCGTCGACAACTTCGACCGCAAGCAGACTTCGTCCGGACTCCTACGGGAGTCGGGCTCCATCCTCAACGTCAACCACCGGTAAGGTTCGTCCGGACTCCTACGGGAGCCGGACTCCGCCAACAACTTCAACCGCAAGCAGACTTCGTCCGGACTCCTACGGGAGCCGGACTCCGCTGACAACTTCGACCGCAAGCAGACTTCGTCCGGACTCCTACGGGAGTCGGGCTCCGTCCTCAACATCAACCGCTGGTAAGCCCCGTCCGGACTCCTACGGGAGCCGGGCTTCGCCCTCGACTCCAACGATTGCAGACAGACTGCGTCCGGACTCCTACGGGAGCCGGACTCCACCGACAACTTTGACCGCAAGCAGACTTCGTCCGGACTCCTACGGGAGCTGGGCTCCATCCTCAACATCAACCGCTGGTAAGCCCCGTCCGGACTCCTACGGGAGTCGGACTTCACCCTCGACTCCAACGACTGCAGACAGACTACGTCCGGACTCCTACGGGAGCCGGACTCCACCGACAACTTCAACGCAAGTAGACTTCATCCGGACTCCTACGGGAGCCGGACTCCGCCGACAACTTCGACCGCAAGCAGACTTCGTCCAGACTCCTACGGGAGCCGGGCTCCATCCTCAACGTCAACCGCCGGTAAGGTTCGTCCGGACTCCTACGGGAGTCGGACTCCGCCAACAACTTCAACCGCAAGCAGACTTCGTCCGGACTCCTACGGGAGCCGGACTCCGCCGACAACTTCGACCGCAAGCAGACTTCGTCCGGACTCCTACAGGAGCCGGGCTCCATCCTCAACATCAACCGTTGGTAAGCCCCATCCGGACTCCTACGGGAGCCGGGCTTTGCCCTCGACTCCAACGACTACAGACAGACTGCGTCCAGACTCCTACGGGAGCCGGACTCCGTCGACAACTTCGACCACAAGCAGACTTCATTCGGACTCCTACGGGAGCCGGGCTCCGTCCTCAACATCAACCGCTGGTAAGCCCCGTCCGGACTCCTACGGGAGCCGGGCTTCACCCTCGACTCCAACGACTGCAGACAGACTACGTCCAGACTCCTACGGGAGCCGGACTCCGCCGACAACTTCGACCGCAAGCAGACTTCGTCCGGACCCCTACGGGAGCCTGGCTCCGTCCTCAACATCAACCGCTAGTAAGCCCCGTCCAGACTCCTACGGGAGTCGGACCTCGCCTTTAACTTTAATTGCAGGAAGACTCCGCCCGGACTCCTACGGGAGCCGGGCTTCATCCTCAGCTCCAACGGCTGCAAACAAACTTCGTCCGGACTCCTACGGGAGTCGAACTCCGCCAACAACTTCAACTACAAATAGACCCCGCCCGGACTCCTACGGGAGCCGGGCTCCATCCTCAACATCAGCTGCCGGTAAGCCTTGTCCGGACTCCTACGGGAGCCGGACTTCATCCTCAGCTCCAACGGCTGCAAACAAACTTCGTCCGGACTCCTACGGGAATCGGACTCCGCCCGCGACTTCAGCTCCGAGAGGACTCTGCCCAGACTCCCACGGGAGCCGGGCTCCACCCACGACCCCGACCGCAAGGAGGACTCCGCCCGGACCCCTACGGGGGCCGGACTCCGACCACTGTCGAGCTTCAGCCGATGGATCTGCGCCCCCTGGCAGGCCACAATAACGGCCACGATTCTGCTCCACTTCCTGCGGCGGATTCCGCGCAGCTCCATCACTCCCTGACAGGCCGCAGTAACGGTCGCAGCTCTGCTCCACTCCCTACGATGGATTCCGCACAGCTCCACTACTCCCTGGCAGGCCACAATAACAGCCACGATCCTGCTCCACTTCTTGCGACGGATACCGCATGATTCTCCCACCCGCTGGCAAGTCACGACAACGGACGCCACTCCACTTCCCGCAGCGGACTCCACGTGGCACGCCCCGGTGATAGCCACGGGTCCACTCCACTACTCTGCGCAACAAACTCTGCCTGACCCTGGGCAGCCCACTACCAGACGGTTACAGACATTGCTATCAGGCTACTGCCCCTCCGCCTATAAAAGGGGGTCCCAGATACGTTATTCTATAAGCTCTCATCTTTTTTATCTCAAAACTCTGCTAAATTCTCCGTTCGAGCACTCCATTCTTGTTGAGGCAGAGAACTGACTTGAGCGTCGGAGGGTCTTGCCGGAGCAACCCCACCTTCGGTTTAGACTTCCTTTGCAGGTCCCGACGGCGACCGCGACTTTCTCAACTTCAGCTTCTCCGGCGCAAGCGGGTTTTTGCACCAACAGGATTGGCGCTAGAGGAACGGGCTGTGTCTTCGCAATACCTTTGTTCTTAAAGGAGCGCTCAACGGATCCACTTCCAACCATCTTTTTTGGCACCCACTCCTCCTTCCCTCATCTGATGCCTTCTCGCGAGGCCTTTGCACAACTACCTCCGGCTATGGTCGTCGATAAGGAGTGGCCGGATGACCGGCCTCTGTCGGATTCCGTCAATGCCATCTCGGGGGAATCCCGGCGGGAGGCAACCAACATACCAACTGCATCCCCCAAGCGGCAAAAAGTTGAAGAACCCATAACCTTTACGAAGAAGACACCCATGGAGTCTAATTCCCTCATAACGATGCGGTCGTAGTTTCCTTGAATATAGCGAATTACGACGTCCGTCGCATTCTTGTCGATAATGAAAGTTCGGCCGACATCTTGTTCTACGATGCCTTTTCAAGAATGTCCGCTCTTGGCGGTCATCTGAGACCGATTTGCTCTCCCTTGATAGGGTTTACCGGTGACGCCGTTCTAACGGAGGGAATGATAGCTTTGATTGTGGCCGCGGGTTAGTATCCCAAGCAGTCCAGGGCTCTGGTGAATTTCTTGGTGGTAAAGGCGCCATCCACCTACAATGCAATCCTTGGCCGACTCGGCCTCAATGCTCTCAGAGCTGTCGTTTCAACCTACCATCTGAAGTTGAAGTTCCCCACCAACCAGGGGATCGGAGAGGTCCGGGGAGACCTAGCCCTGGCCAAACATTGCTACAACATCGCCTTGCAAAGAAGCGATCGGGCTGACCCCTATCCCATCGATGGATTGGATGCTCGCGACGACCTCACCGAAGAAAGGGGCGGCCCAATCGAAGATCTGGTACCAATCCCCATGAATGATGGGAACGCGGAGCATGTGGCGTTAATTGGCTCCAACCTGGGGGAGGAGGTGCGGACGCGTTTTGTTGATTTCCTCCGAAGGAATGCAGACATTTTTGCTTGGGTTCCGACGGACATGCCGGGGATTGACACGGAAGTCATGGAGCATCATCTGACAGTCGATCCGAAGCATCGACTGACAAAAGAAAAAATCTGAGGTCATGCCCCGGAGAGGCAGAAGGCGATAGCCGAGGAAGTGGATAAGCTTCTCAAGGCCGGATTCATTAAGGAAGTCAATTATCCTGATTGGATTTCCAATGTTGTTTTGGTCAAGAAAACAAACGGCAAGTGGAGGATGTGCATAGACTTCAAAAAGTGAATAAGGCTTGTCCAAAGGACAGCTACCCCCTTCCCCGAATCGACCAATTGGTGGACGCGACCTCAGGCCATGAGCTCCTCACCTTTATGGACGCATTCTCCGGCTATAATCAAATTAGAATGGCGTCGGAAGATGAAGAAAAGACAGCTTTCATCACTAATCGCGGCCTTTACTGTTACAGGGTCATGCCATTCGGCCTCAAGAATGCGGGCGCAACCTACCAACGGCTGGTGAACAAAATCTTCAAAGAGCAGATCGGCCGAAACATGGAGGTCTACGTGGATGATATGCTTGTAAAAAGCAAGTCTTCCAAAAATCATGTCGCCGACCTCGAGGAAACCTTTGACGCTCTTCGAAAGTATAGAATGAAGCTGAACCCAACTAAATGCGCTTTCGGGGTAACCTCAGAAAGTTCTTGGGCTTCATGGTATCAGAGCGCAGGATTGAGGCCAATCCAGAGAAAATTCACGCCATCCAGGAGATGACCGCCCCAAAGTCGATCAAGGAGGTTCAGTGCCTCACAGGGAGGATAGCGGCTCTTAATCGCTTTGTCGCGAGGTCGACCGAACGATGCTTGCCCTTCTTTCAAACCCTCAAGCAGCCGAAGAATTTCTATTGGACCTCTGAGTGCCAACAGGCATTCGAAGAGTTAAGAAGCTACCTTGGCTCACCCCCACTGTTGGCAAAGCCTGAACTTGGGGAGGAACTATTTTTGTACCTAGCGGTCTCTCCCATGGCCCTCGCGGTCGTCCTTGTCAAAGAAGAAGCGAAAGTCCAGCGACCGGTCTACTACGTTAGTCGCACGCTGAGGGACGTCGAGACCAGGTACACCAAATTAGAAAAACTGACTTACGCCTTGTTGATTGCAGCTCGGAGGCTCCGACCCTACTTTCAAGGGCACACCGTGACACTACTCACCGACCAACCAATCAAGGCGGTCCTGCACCGGGCAGATACCTCCGGGAGGATGGCGAAATGGGTGATCGAGCTCACAGAATTCGACATCAATTATCGACCCAGGCTAGCAGTGAAGGCCCAAATACTGGCAGATTTCATAGTAGAGTGTACCATCCCAGAGGAGGCTGAACTTGAACAAAGCAAAGGTGATGACCTGAAGTCCCAACCAAACTCCCCCAACGAAGAGGCTAATCCCTCCGATCGCTTTTGGACCATCTATGTGGATGGATCTTTCAACATGTCGGGCGCAGGCGCAGGCCTGATTTTGGTCAGTCCAGAGGGGGTCATCGTGGAGTACGCCCTGCATTTCGAGTTCTCCGCAACAAACAATGGAGCGGAATATGAAGCTCTGATCGCAGGACTAAGGATTGCCAAAGAACTGGGAATAGGTCAACTCCAGGTACACAGCGACTCTCAACTGGTGGTGGGGCAAGTCAGCAGGAATTACGAAGCACGGGAAGACAGTATGGCCAAATACCTTGAGAAGGTAAAGGAGCTCACTCCCGCCTTTAGCGACTTCGACATTAGACAGATCCCAAGGCTGGAGAATACCAGAGCCGATCTTCTCTCCAAGCTGGCGACATCGGCTCCAGCCGAACTGCCCAAAGGCGTCCTCTTTGAAGTTCTAAAGCATCCGAGTACAGAAGAATCACGGCTCGTAATGGAAATTGACCACGAACCCAGCTGGATTGACCCCCTGATAATCTATCTCAGAGATGGAGTCCTCCCCCAGGATGCGAAAGAAGCTCGGAAGCTCCGAAATCAAGCCTCCAAATACCTCCTTTATGAGGGAAAATTGTACAAGAGATCATACTCTTTACCCCTCTTAAAATATCTCCGGCCCTCGGAAGCTGACTACGCCTTGTGGAAAGTACATGAAGGAATTTGCAAAAACCATTTGGGAGCTAGATCTTTATCCCACAAGTTGCTCCGCCAAGGATATTACTGGCCAACGATGCATCATGATTCGATTGAATATGTCAAAAAGTGTGATCGATGCTAGAGATACGCCAACATCCAGAGACAGCCCACCACCGAACTCACACCCTTGAGTGCCCCATGGCCTTTCGCACAATGGGGGATGGATATCCTTGGCCCTTTTCCCATGGCATCTGGGCAAAGGAAGTTCCTCCTTGTAGCGATCGACTACTTCACCAAATGGGTTGAAGCCGAACCACTGGCGAAAATCACAGAAGCAAAAGTATAAGATTTCATCTGGAAGTCGATCGTTTGTAGGTTCGGTCTGCCTAGAACCCTAATCACTGATAATGGACGACAATTCGCGGGAGCAAAATTCGTCGAATTCTGTGAAGATCTAAACATTTCCCACAACTTCACATCAGTAGCCCATCCCCAGGCGAACGGCGAAGCTGAGGTGACCAACAGAACCCTTTTGCAGGGGATTAAGACAAGGCTTGAAAAAGCAAAGGGAACTTGGGCGGACGAGCTTTATCATGTGCTATGGGCATATCGAACTACCCAGAGGTTACCTACAGGAGAGACCCCCTTTGCTTTAGCCTTCGGTATGGAAGCCGTCATCCCGATCGAGCTTAAACTCCCATCGGCACGAGTCGTGGCATTCGACGAACACCAAAATTCACAAAGTCTTAGAGCCAACCTCGACCTGCTGGAAAAAAGATGGGAGATCGCTCAGGTTCGAATGGCAGCCTACAGACAGAAAGTTGCTCGATATTACAATGCCCGGGTCAAGAACAAAGCCTTCAAAGCAGGAGATCTAGTACTTCGACGAGCTGCTGTCTCGCAACCTCAGGACCGGGAGAACTCGCCCCAAACTGGGAAGGACCGTATGAAGTCAAAGAAGTAGCCCGGTCGGGAACTTATTATCTTAAGAAACTCGGAGGAGCCGACCTCCCACAACCGTGGAACTCAGAAAACTTACGATGTACTACCAGTAACTTCATTTTAATCAAAAATCGCATACCCATATGTCTTTGGATAATTCAAACAAATTGTATCAAAAACAGAAGGGCAACCTCATCTAGATAAAGTCGAAGGCCCGGTTCCATTTAGACTGGATGGGGGAGAGGCCTTGCAATGCCCATATGCGTCCCCACAGTCCTGTTAGGACAGGAGGAGAACCTCGCCCTAACTTGAGCAAAGTCGAAGGCCCGGTTCCATTTAGATCGGATGATGTGAGAGGCCTTGCAACGCCCCCATATGCGCCCCACAGCCCTGTTAGGGACAGGAGGAGAACCTCGCCCTAACTTGAGCAAAGTCGAAGGCCCGGTTCCATTTAGACCAGATGGGGGGAGGCCTTGCAACGCCATGCGCCCCCACAGCCCTGTTAGGGATAGGAGGAGAACCTGCCCTAACTTGAGCAAAGTCGAAGGCCCGGTTCCATTTAGACCGGATGGGGGGAGAGGCCTTACAACGCCCATATGTGGCCCCACAGTCCTGTTAGGGACAGGAGGAGAACCTCGCCCTAACTTGAGCAAAATCGAAGGCCCGGTTCCTTTAGACCGGATGGGGGGAGAGGCCTTACAGCGCCCTAATGTGCCCCCACAGCCATGTCAAGAACAGGAGGAGGACCTCATCCTGACATGAACAAAGCCAAAGGCCCGGTTCTTTTAGACCGGATGAGGGGAGAGGCCCTGCAACGCCCATATGCACCCCCAAGGAGGAAAACCTTGCCCTAGCTTAAGCAACTTCGACCGGTGGTAAACCCAGCCCGGACTCCTGCGGAGCCAGGCTCCATCGCCGACATCGACTACAGGACAGCTCCACCCAGATTCCTACGGGAGTCGAGCTCCGTCGCCGACATTGACTACATGACAGCTCCGCTCGGACTCCTACGGGAGCCAGGCTTCGTCGCCGATATTGACTACATGACAGCTCCGCCCGGACTCCTACGGGAGCCGGGCTCCATCACCGACATTGACTACATGACAGCTCCGCCCGGACTCCTACGGGAGCCGGGCTCCGTCACCGACATCGACTACATGACAGCTCCGCCCAGATTCCTACGGGAGTCAGGCTCCGTCGCCGACATTGACTACATGACAGCTCCGTCCGGACTCCTACGGGAGCCGGGCTCCGTCGCCGACATTGACTACATGACAGCTCCGCCCGGACTCCTACGGGAGCCGGGCTCCGTCGCTGACATTGACTACATGACAGCTCTGCCCGGACTCCTACGGGAGCCGGCTCCATCACCGACATTGACTACATGACAGCTCCGCCCGGACTCCTACGGGAGCCGGGCTCCGTCACCGACATCGACTACAGGACAACTCCGCCCGGACTCCTACGGGAGCCGGGCTCCGTCGCCAACCTCGACTGCCGGTAAGCTTCGTCCGGACTATTAAGGGAGCCGGACTCCGCCGACAACATCAATTGCCGGTAAGCCTTGTCCGGACTCCTATGGGAGCCAGACTTCGCCTATGACTTTGATTGCAGGAAGACTTCGTCCTGACTCCTACGGGAGCCGGGCTCTGTCCACGATGCCAAGGAAGGCTCCGCCCAGACTCCTACGGGTGCCGGGCTCCGCCCGCAACATTAACTCCGAGAGGACTATGCCCGGACTCCTACGGGAGCCGGGCTCCGCCCACAACTCCAACTTCAAGAGGGATTCTCCGTCCGGACTCCCACGGGAGCCGAACTTCATCTCGGCTTCAGTGGAGAAAAACTCCAAGCGAAAAAGGAAGGCAATGGATCGCAACAGTGACGATTGGAAAACAAACAGCGCCCGAGGTATAGAAAACCCTGTCACAGCAAGGATTGGGACTCCCGATGAGAGTCCCAGCTTTCAAGGAAGCTTTCGACACAAAATGGGACAACTCACTTAGGGTGACAGAGGCTCGGATCCCCGAATTCAAATCCTAAGAGAGACCCCAAGCCCGAATGGCCCCGGGCGAGCCTGCTGCCATTAACGGAAAAGATGGGTTGGTGCAATAGCAACCGGGTACCTTCGAACGGCGTAAAAATTGAAAAGGAGCTCGGCAAATGGCAATCCAATACAAATAAAAGGGACCACCAATGACCTTAGGATGCCGTAAAAAAAAAAAAAAGAGAAAAAGGAAAAAGGGGAAAAAAGAAAAGGAGGAAGAGAGAAGAAAGAAGAATAAAGAAGTTCGACAGACAACTATTCGATGCAAGACGCGGATGAGGTAACAAAATCTCCTTTTCATTTTTCAACTAACAAGATGCATGTTACAAGACCCGATGGGCCAGAAAAAAAATATACATCATTGCAAGTCTCTCGAACATGGTTTGGGAAAGAATACACCGGAGGCCGCTTCAAGCTGCAAACTTCTCTTCCCATTTCGTGTCCCGTGCGTGTGGCGGGCCTATCGGCTTTCGCCCCGCCTTGCTTCGCCCCACCTCCGAAGTCCCAACCTCAGGGGGAAAAGGATGGATAGATTCCCGGGGGCGGTAAGGGCAACGGCAGTGACGACGAAGACCTGTTTCAAGAAGAACCGGAGTCACCCTACGGGAATTTTGAAGAGTCCCTTCATATCGCCCCAATTCGAAAAGACTCCAGCACGCGCACATTTAATGCCAAAATATCTGGGGGCGGCAGTGCGCAGGATTCGAAGGGACGGCTTTGGCTGTGCCCATCTCTCTCTGTACTTCCTTCGTTCAAAATTCAAACTCGGAAGTAGGGGGACTGGTGTTGGGTATAAAATACCCACAGCCGAAGTCCTCAACAGAATCGGCTCCAAGAGGTCCGCCCGGACTCCTACGGGAGCCGGACTTCGCCAACAACATCAACCGCCGGTAAGGTTTGTCTGGACTCCTACGGGAGCCGGACTCCGCCAACAACTACAACTGCAAGCAGACTTCGTCCGGACTCCTACGGGAGCCAGACTCCGCCGACAACTTCGACCGCAAGCAGACTTCGTCCGGACTCCTACGGGAGCAGGGCTCCATCCTCAACGTCAACCACCGGTAAGGTTTGTCCGGACTCCTACGGGAGCCAGACTCTGCCAACAACTTCAACCGCAAGCAGACTTCGTCCGGACTCCTACGGGAGCCGGACTCCACCGACAACTTCGACCGCAAGCAGACTTCGTTCGGACTCCTACGGGAGCCGGGCTCCATCCTCAACATCAACCACTGGTAAGCCCCGTCCGGACTCCTACGGGAGCCGGGCTTCGCCCTCGACTCCAACGACTGCAGACAGACTGCGTCCGGACTCCTACGGGAGTCGGACTCCACCGACAACTTCGACCGCAAGCAGACTTCGTCCGGACTCCTATGGGAGCCGGGCTCTGTCCTCAACATCAACCGCTGGTAAGCCCCGTCCGGACTCCTACGGGAGCCGGGCTTTGCCCTCGACTCCAACGACTGCAGACAGACTACGTTCGGACTCCTACGGGAGCCGGACTCCACTGACAACTTCAACCACAAGCAGACTTCGTCCAGACTCCTACAGGAGCCGGACTCCACCGACAACTTCGATCACAAGCAGACTTCGTCCGGACTCCTACGGGAGCCGGGCTCCGTCCTCAACGTCAACCGTCGGTAAGGTTCGTCCGGACTCCTACGGGAGCCGGACTCCGCCAACAACTTCAACCGCAAGCAGACTTCGTCCGGACTCCTATGAGAGCCGGACTCCGCCGACAACTTTGACCGCAAGCAGACTTCGTCTGGACTCCTACGGGAGCCGGGTTCCATCCTCAACATCAACCGCTGGTAAGCCCCGTCCGGACTCCTACGGGAGCCGGGCTTCGCCCTCGACTCCAACGACTGCAGACAGACTACGTCCGGACTCCTACGGGAGCCGGACTCCACCGACAACTTCGATCGCAAGCAGACTTCGTCCGGACTCCTACGGGAGCTGGGCTCCATCCTCAACATCAACCGCTGGTAAGCCCTGTCCGGACTCCTACGGAGCCGGGCTTCACCCTCGACTCCAACGACTGCAGACAGACTACGTCCGGACTCCTACCAGAGTCGAACTCCGCCGACAACTTCGATCGCAAGCAGACTTCGTCCGGACCCCTACGGGAGCCGGACTCCATCCTCAACATCAACCGCTGGTAAGCTCCGTCCGAACTCCTACGGGAGCCGGACCTCGCCTTTAACTTTAATTGCAGGAAGACTCTGCCCGGACTCCTACGGGAGCCGGGCTTCATCATCAGCTCCAACGGCTGCAAACAAACTTCGTCCGGACTCCTACGGGAGCCGAACTCTGCCAACAACTTCAACCGCAAATAGACCCCGCCCGGACTCCTACGGGAGCCGGGCTCCGTCCTCAACATCAGCTGCCGGTAAGTCTTGTCCGGACTCCTACGAGAGTCGGACTTCATCCTCAGCTCCAACGGCTGCAAATAAACTTCGTCCGGACTCCTACGGGAGCCAGACTCTGCCTGCGACTTCAGCTCCGAGAGGACTCCGCCCGGACTCCCACGGGAGCCGGGCTCCACCCACGACCCCGACTGCAAGGAGGACTCTGCCCGGACCCCTACGGGGGCCGAACTCCGACCGCTGTCGAGCTTCAGCCGATGGATCTGTGCCCCCTGGCAGGCCACAATAACGGCCACGATCTTGCTCCACTTCCTGCGGCGGATTCCGCGCAGCTCCATCACTCCCTGACAGGCCGCAGTAACGGTTGCAGCTTTGCTCCACTCCCTACGACAGATTTCGTGCAGCTCCACTACTCCCTGGCAGGCCACAATAATGGCCACGATCCTGCTCCACTTCCTGCAATGGATACCGCACGATTCTCCCACCCGCTGGCAAGTCACGACAACGGACGCCGCTCCACTTCCCGCGGCGGACTCCACGTGGCACGCCCCGGTGATAGCCACAGGTCCACTCCACTACTCTGCACAACAAACTCCGCCTGACTCTGGGCAGCCCACTACCAGACGGTTACAGACATCGCTATCAGGCTACTGCCCCTCCGCCTATAAAAGGGGGGTCCCAGATACGTTATTCTATAAGCTCTCATCTTTTTTATCTCAAAACTCTGCTAAATTCTCCGTTCGAGCACTCCATTCTTGTTGAGGCAGAGAACTGACTTGAGCATCGGAGGGTCTTGTCGGAGCAACCCCACCTCCGGTTTAGACTTCCTTTGCAGGTCCCGATGGCGACCGCGACTTCCTCAACTCCAGCTTCTCCGGCGCAAGCGGGTTTTTGCACCAACAGTCCTTAAATTGGTTTGTGACCAAACGATACGCTATTACTAGGATGATAGCGATATTAAGTGTAGGCCATTGTATGCTATATACATTGATTGTCCTCCTAACCAAATAGTATGGAGACATTGGTATGGTATGCAGATGAGATGTAGGAGTACATTGTTATGAAACGTGATCAACTGCGGAGCACTCTACTATCAAGTGTAGCTCGCGAAGGGTATGGGTATAAGTATCCCTCTGACCTAAGATCACCATGGTGACTTGCAAGTAATTCATTATACTTTGGTGCCAGACTAATTGAGTTTGTAATTCAGTAATGAAAAATTTTTGAATGCAGTAAGTACTTGTCAAGTCGGTGCGTGAGTCAAGATGGGATTGATCCCTCTGAATTAGTAGGAGTTAATGTATCAATGTATATCAATTTAGCAAAATCTAGGCTCAGATAATTCATATGATGGATTTGAAAGATTGAAATATAATATGGATGACTTATCTAGGATTGACAGTTAAATCCTAGGTCGTTCTCGAGTATTAGGATCAAAGGGAGGAATTATACGATAACCATATGCCAATAGGTTCTTGAATGTTGCTTCGCCATCATTCGACCTATTTGGATGTCGGGTCACCATTACCAGATGATTATATTGATTGGTTCAGAAATTTATTTCTGTGCTATTGATTTAGATTCGAATCTATGGGGTTACACACAAAAAAAATTTTTGATTGATCATATGGCTGATCAGCGATTGAGAATCGTTCAAGGACTTAATCATCAATTTGATTGATGATTAACCTAATGCAAAAGTTACAATAAATTAATTCACTAAGTATTAGTGAATTAATGAAAGATTAATTAGTAATTAGATTACTAATTAGCTCAATTTAATTAAGCAAAGAGGATTAAATAAAGTCTAATTAAATTAGATTCAATTGATTTGACCCGATTAGGTTATGAGATGACGTAATCGCTAAGAAAAAAATATCTCTAATTTGATCAGGACTTTGGTTCAATCAATTTTTAATTTAATTGAAATTTGATTAAAAATTTATAAACCTAATTAGATTTGGTTTCATCTATTTTATTTGGTCTACACCAGATGTGATTTGGTTTGGATCAAATATGAAAACCTAGAGTCTATATAGGATTGGACTCTTCCTCCCCATGCACCTCCCCCTTTGATGCCATCTTTTTCCATGCTGAAATAGTTTTTATGTGAAATTTTTTCATGCCAAAGAGCCCTTTCTCTTCTCTATATCACATCCAAATTTGGATAGGATCAGGTTTTAAATGGTATGTTCAAATTTGATTGGAAATAGGATATCATATAGATAATGTTTGACATTATCTCTAAGACCTTGCCACCAATTTATTTTTTTCTCCTTATGTGTGTGACATTTTGAGGAGATTTTGTATGAGAAATTAGTTGGAGAATTGATTTATCATAAAAAAATATGGAAAGAGATGTGCCATATTTTTTTGGATGTGTTTTGGCATAGAATTGGAAGAGGGTGCGACATCTCTTAGAGGAGTCCAAGATCTCTTGGACTCTTCACCCACCTTATTACATGCAAATAAAAAGGGATTTGTTCTTCACTTTTGTGCATGTAAGAGACCAGAGAAGGAGAGGGGCTTTGGGGCATGGTTCTTGGCATGAAAAAGAGGAGGAGAGTCCTCTCTCTTTGGTTTAGCGCAAAGGCTGTTTTCTAGGGTTTCTTCCTTTGGGTTTGGGAGAGAGAAAAAGAAATGAAGAAAATCATTTTCTTCTCCATCTTTCTTTCACCTCTTTATTTTCTTTAAAATTCCATCTTCAATTTCTAAAAAGATTTCAAAAATTTGAAGAAAAGATCTTGATCAGCCAAGAAGAAGGTCTTCATGTGAGCTAGCATTCTCGAGAAGACCGATTAGATCGAGGCTTCGAGTGGACTTCCCATAAAGGCTGGATGCATGTGCGACTGTGAGCAAATAGTGAGGACCCTCTTTACCATGTTCATCAGTAGCGGCGATCATCAATCCGTGATCAGGTATCGAGTTCTGAACTCAGATTAGAAGTAGATGTTATCTACTGCTTACATCCATGCATGCAGATTTTATCATGTGATTATTTCAGATTTTATATGCAATATATCATGTCATAGATCCTAGATTAGGTTGATTTGATGATTAGATCATATGCATGTTAGATTAATTTGCTTAATCTAATGGTCTTTCACTATAATTTGTTTGAAAAAATTTCAAAATACATGCATGAATCGCCTATGTTCACCAACAGTGGTATCAAAGCCTAGGTTCGTTATGACATATCATATATACATATTAAATCTAAAATTTAATTTTATTTAGATTTGATATATGATATCTTAGATCTGAATTCAATTAATGATTGATCACACAAACTAAAATAAGGTTGTCTTGCTGTAGGGTTTATCCCTTACAGTGAAAAGATTATCCTAGTTTGTGCTGATCATTGATAAAAATTTGATTTTTATATTGCATGCAATGTTTATGATCTGATTTAGATATAATCTAAGATTGTGATAAGATCTGATGTAATTTAGATTAGATTTAAATTCAAGCATATATGATATGTAATTAGATTAGATGATCCGATTAGCAAGTATTTGGATTCGGTTGATCGCCAGGCCATCCAATCATAGAAGCAAGAAGAGTTTAAAGACCCTCTTTTTTCATTCGATGGGGTGCTCTTATGGCATGTAGGGGTGCCATGTGATTAGATTTCATGAAGAAAATACGAAAGGAAGAACTTATTTTTCTGCAAAATCCTAGATCTTGAAACCCTAAGTTTGTTGTATATGATATAAAATTGTATGAAAAATAAAACATCTAATCTATATTATTAAAATTATTTTAATCATAAAAAAATAAAATCTTGAATCATAATAAATTTTAATATGATCTACATGAAGTGAATTTCAGTGCTGGGGTAAAATGATAATTTTAAAACTTTTCAAAATTATAATTTTACAATAGAAATTATTAAATAATCTAATTAATTAAAATATATTAATTCTATATAAAGATCTAAATATGATATATATAGCATGTATTTAAATTTAAAATTTCAAATTCTACAGTAAATATTATATTATTATGTGTTCAGAACACATTACCTTCGTGTAGGTAGTTGATCGATGCAGTCTGATCACCGTCGGGAAGGTCTGATCATTGCAATGTAGCCACACAGTATGTCTGACCTCCACGGATCATCCACATGAAGCTCCCGATCTGATCGGCTCCTCACGAATGCTAGTTCGTTGCAGAACCCTTTCGACGGCTGATGCTGATCGAACTCCTTCGATCGATGTTTGTCGATTCTTTGGATGCTTTGGATCATTAGCAGAGATAGTAGAGAGGTTGATGAAGCTCTTCCTAAAGTTTGGTGGACTCACGACACTCGTAGCTCACCTTCTCACTTTTCGAATCCTAGGCAGAAACCCTATGGTACTCACAGAAAAACCCTGGGCCCTTTCTGTTTTCTTTTCTTTTCTCTTCTTTTCATTTCTTTTCTCATGTAGAAGGCCTTTCTCATGCCACCCTTTCTCTCTCAGATCAGATAGTATGCTCCACCTTCTCTCTCATTTTAAAATGGTGCAAGATCGCATCTTTTCAGCATTTTCACCGCATGAGAGGATAAAGCTAGGTGGTTGCTCACTTGAATTCAAATCGAATTTGAATTCAAATGCCAACCAACCTATCCTTATCCACTCAAGGAATGAGAAGAGAAGGGGCATGGGTTCTTTGTGCATGGAGAATTTACACAAGAAACTTTTTCTCATGTAGAGAATGGGGTGCATAAAAGGATAAGGTGGCGCATGGATTAGTTGCCCATTCAAATTCAAACATTATTTGAATTTGAATGGCCAACCAACCTTATCATTATCCACTCAAAATGGTGCACACAAGTGAGGCATGGGAAGGCTTCTGTGTGGAAGAAAATTCATGAGAACTTGTTTTTCATGAATTCAAATAGGCACAGGTGAGGTGAGGTGGCGCAGGGAGATAAGTCAAGGTGGTTTCAAATATTAAATCAACCTAATTGAACCAACCTTATTAAAATAGGCTAGGCACAATTAGATTAAATTAAATCTAATACAATTAGGCTTAATTAGGGTCAATAAAATCTTAATCAAATCAAGAATTGACTAAGCCCAACCCTTGATCAGATCAGGGATCAAACCACCTTGGCGATTAGGTCAACTCTTAACCTAATCGGGTCAAACCCAACTGAATCCAATTCAATTGGACTTGATCCAAAAAAAATTACTCAATCAAATTGAGTTAATTAGTGATCAAATCACTAATTAAATCTCTCATAAATACTAAGTCCAAATTCGATGGACAATCGGGCATCAAAGTCCATCGATATGAAACCCTGATCGAAGAGTCCCAAACCAGTGGGACTCTTGACCCCGGTACCCAAAATGTGTGGAACTCATGATCAGAGAATCCTGATTCTCGATCACAGAGTCCCAAACACATAGGACTCAGAGTCTCTGAGCATAAGGACTCTTGGTCGAAGAGTCCCAGTCCAGTGGGACTCTTCACCAGCCATCAGATCAGATAGAAACCTCTAATGTGTGTGACCCTACAGGTTCGAACCTAAGCCGGTAGCACAGGAACCAATTCCTGTACTAATCAAAGTGACCATCTAGCAATGATACCCGATGTCTGGATAGGTCGAATAGTCGCAATCACAATATTCAGAACCTACGCGAATATGGTTATTGTATAATTCATCCCTTTTGACCCCTATGTATAGGACGACTCAGGGTTAAACTGTCAATCCTGATCAGATCATCCGAATCATGCTCAACTCAAACAGTCCTGTGACTCCTCACTAGGACTATCTTGGCCAAGGTTTTGCTAAATTGAAACATGACTGTACACAGCTCCTGAACTGGAGTGGTCAATCCCATCTTGACACACGCACCGACAAGTCAAGTACTTGACTACACCCAGCAGCCTTCCATCATTGAATTAGAAATTCAGGTAGTCCAGTGCCTAAGTGCAGTGAGTTGCTTGCAAGTCACTGTGGCAGTCTCAGGTCGGAGGGACAGTTATATCCATATCCCATCGGAGAAAATCTTGACAGCAGAAAAAGCTCCGGAGTCGGTCACGTTCAGTACAGATGTACCCTTACATCTCACCTATATGCCATACCAGTGTCTCCACACTCTTTGGTTAAGAGGATAACCAACCCATATGGCACACAACGACCTATACTTGATAAACATTGTCATCCTTGGTAACAACATATCATTTGGTCGCGAACAGATTTAAGGACTAAACGACAAATCCTCTTTTGTCGAGTCTAAATAGTCCTAAGGACTTCACCACAACACAGGAGTTTATTAGAAGATGAAATAATTTATGATGAAAAATATCAAAATAATTTTTATTTATTTATAATTTATATACTAATACAAGAAAGAGCACAACCGTCAACAGGCTGACGATTGGCTTTGGGACACTATTTCCAACGATCTCCCACTTGGCCTAAAGCCAATCGACGCAGTATCTAATACCCATCTTCGACTTGAAGTCGTCAAACTCTTTCACCATAATGGCTTTAGTGAATGGGTCGGTCAGGTTCTCCTTTCCGTCGATCCTGAAGGTCGATGTCACCTCTATCCATGATTTCTCGGATGAGATGGTAGCGGCACAAAATATGCTTCGTCCGCTGGTGTGCCTTCGGTTCCTTCGCCTGAGCAATGGCTTCAGAGCTGTCACAGTAGAGTAGAACTAGACCAACAAGGGAGGGTGCTACTCCGAGCTCGGTGATGAATTTTCTCAGCCACACCACTTCTTTGGTAGCATCTGATGCAGCAACATACTCTGCCTCACAAACTGAATCAGCCACAGTGTGCTGCTTGGAACTCTTCCAGCAGACAGTCCCACCATTAAGGGTAAAAATAAATCCCGACACACTCTTGCTATCATCGTGATCAGACTGAAAGCTGAAGTCTGTAAATCTCATAAGTCTCAAGTCCGATTCACCATAAACAAGCCACTGGTCTTTAGTATTTCTTAAATACTTCAGGATGGTTTTAACAACCTTCCAGTGATTCTCCCCTAGATCAGATTGGTATCTACTCACTACCCCTAGTGAGTATGCCACATCTGGTCGTGTACATGTCATGGCGTACATGATAGATCCCACTGCCGAAGCATATGAAATTCTACCCATACGCTCTCTCTCTTGAGGTGTTGTCGGACAATCCCTCTTCAAGAGAGAAATTTCATGGCCTATCGGTAGATAGCCTTTCTTAGAATTCTCCATGCTGAACCTCTTCAGCATAGTATCAATATACGTAGACTGGGATAAGCCAAGCAACCTTTTAGATCTATCCCTATAGATCTTCATCCCTAGGATGTAGGAAGCTTCTCCCAGATCCTTCATGGAGAACTGTGACGACAGCCAAATCTTTATTCCTTGTAATGCAAGGACATCATTCTCGATTAAGAGAATGTCATCCACATACAATACAAGAAATACCACTACTGGACCATTAGCTCACCTATAAATGCAGGGCTCTTCTCCATTCTTAATGAAGCCATACGTTTTGATCGTCCTATCAAAATGTATGTTCCAACTCCGGGATTCCTGCTTAAGTCCATAAATGGACCTCTGTAGCCTGCACACCTAAGACTCATTTGTGGATGTGAACCCTTCAGGTTATATCATATACACCTCTTCGTCTAGCTCTCCATTTAGGAAAGCTATCTTCACATCCATCTGCCAGATTTCATAGTCCAGATGGGCAGCTATTACAAGCATAATTTGAATAGATTTGAGCATTGTCACAGGAAAAAATGTCTCATCATAGTCTATACCATAACGTTGATGATATCCTTGGCAACCAGATGGGCTTTATAGGTCTTCACCTTTCCGTCTGTGCCCCTCTTCCTCTTGAAGACCTACTTACACCCTATGGGTTTTACTTCTTCGGGTGGGTCAATCAATGTCCACACATCGTTGACCTTCATGGACTCCATTTCGGATTTTATGGCCTCTAGCCATTTCTCAAAGTCAGGTCTCTGCATTGCATCTATGTAGGTGATCGGATCCTCATCGTTATCATCAAGTTCGACAGGATCGCCATCCCGGACCAAGAAACCATAGTATCTATCCGATTAACATGGTACTCTACCAGACCGCCTTAAGGGTGCAGGAACAATGGGCTCCAGATCTGATCTAACCAAATCTGATTCAGGTTCAGCAACTTGTGTCGGTTTTTTCACCTGTCGAACTTCCTCAAGTTCGACCTTAGAGGCAACAATCCCTTCACCAAGAAACTTCTTTTCCAAAAAAATTGCCTTAAGGCTGACAAACACCTTTTGCTCATCAGCTAGGTAGAAATAATACCCTTTGATCTCTTTTGGGTACCCTATGAAATAACACTTGTTGGACCTAGGTCCAAGCTTGTCTGTAATTAAACATTTAATATAAGCCGGATACCCCCAAATCCTAAGATGCGAGAGTACTGGCTTATGTCCTATCCATATCTCATAAGGCATTTTGGTTACAGACTTACTTGAAACCCTATTTAGAAGGTAACAAGCTGATTCGAGTGCATATCCCCAGAGGGAGATCGACAGACCAGCAAACCCCATCATGGATCGAACCATGTCAAACAAGGTCCGATTTCTCCTTTCAGACACACCATTATGCTGTGGTGTTCCAGGAGGAGTCCACTGAGAGAGAATCCCATTCTCCCTAAGATATGTCAGAAACTCATTGGAAAGGTATTCACCTCCTCGATCAGATCGAAGAGTTTTAATATACTTTTTAGTTTATTTTTTTACCTTATTTTGGAATAGTTTGAACATTTCAAACAACTCCGACTTATACTTCATTAAGTAGACATACCCATACCTCGATAGGTCATCTGTGAAGGTTATGAAGTAGAAATATCCACCTCTTGCACTTGAGCTCATGGGTCCACATACATCAGAATGTACCAGACCCAAGAGTTCACTGGGTCGCTCACCTTTTTCAGTAAAAGGTGACTTGGTCATCTTCCCAAGAAGACAGGACTCACAGGTTGGAAGTGATTCACAATCACCAACTTTTAGAATTCCTTCTTGAGCCAACCTGTTTATCCTATTCTTATTGATATGACCTAGCTTACAGTGCCAAAGGTAGACTTCTGACATATTTTTCATTCTAGAATGTTTATCGAAGGTTTGAACCACATTAACAGGCTGTGATAGTAAGTAAATTCTATTATTTAGTTGTCCAACAAATATTGTAACACCATTCAAAATGATATTGCAAATATTTTTTTTTATTAAAAATTCATAACTGTACATGGCCAAAAGGCCTACAGAAATAATATTTAATAAAAAACTTGGACAATAGTGACATTCACTAAGAATTACATTACGAGAGTTGATTACAAAGTTCATGATTTCTAAAGCTAGAATTGAAACTTTGCTTCCATCTCCAACATTCAGGAACCTCTCGCCTTCATCAAATCTCCTACTAACCTGCAGACCCTGCATCGAATTACAGATATGATAAGGGCTTCCGGTATCCAATACCCAGGTAGTAGTATCACAAATGGAAAAGTTATAAGGTGTTATCATATAATTACCTTGCTTCTTCTTCAGCCTGTTCGAGTCCAGGGAGGCAATGTATAGAGGACAGTTCCTCTTCCAGTGCCTCTGCTTCTTGCAAAAGAAGCACTCTGCCTGGCTCTGATCGGGCTTGTGCTTCCTGGTCTGACCCTGCGCAGACATCCCTGCATTCGACTGTACCTTCTTATTCTTCTTCTTCTTGTTCTTCTTTCCTTTCTTAAAGGGTCAACGACCAGAAGAAGACCCTCCCACAACATTCACCGACTCCTTATGGAGCTGGTGGTCCTTCTCAAAGTTCTACAGCAACCCCAACAAGCCGTGGTAGTTCACTGCAGGCTTTGTCATCCAAAAATGAGTAAGAAAGGGAAGGAAGGACTTGGGCAAAGAATTAAAGATCGCATCCTTACCGAGCTGCTCGTGCAAGGAAAAGTCCAGTTTACTTAGGCGCTCAATCATTTCGATCATGTACAGTGTTGGTGCAGAATTCCATCGAAGTCGGAGAAGCTGGAGCTGGGATGATCGCAGCCATCATCGGGACCTGCAAAGAAAGTCTAAACTGGAGTTGGAGGTGCTTCGGCAAGACCCTCCGATGCTCAAGTCAGTACTCTACTTCAACAGAAATGGAGTGCTCGAGCAAAAATTTTGGCAGAGTTTCGAGATAGAGTTATCAGCTTAGAGAAGAACGTATCTGGAGGTTCTTATTTACAGACGGAGGGTGTAACTGACCGACAGCAACGTCTGTAACCATCTGGTAGTGGACCGCTCAGAGCCGTGTGGAGTTTGTTACGGAGAGTAGTGGCATCAGGGGTCGTTCAAGGCCACGTGGAGCTTGTTGCGGAGAGTGGAGTGGTGTCCATTGTCGGGACTTGCCAGAGAGAGGTGGAGCTGCATGGAATCCATCGCAGCGAGTGGAGCAGGATGGCGGCTCTTGTCATGGCTTGTCAGAGAGTGGTGAAACCGCGTGGAATCCGTTGCAGCGAGTGGAGTAAGGTAGTGGCCCTTGTTGTGGCTTGCCAGAGAGTTTGGATCCGTCGGTTGAAGCTCGATTGGGATGCCTGATGGAGCAGAATGGCTCTTTACATCATCGTTCTAGGAGAGGCTCGGATGTTTCGAGGTCGCTGACGAATCTACTATTGTCGGGCGCTTCGGATGCTGATGTTTCAAGCGGGAGTCACCTGCTGTAGGAGCTCGGACAGAGATTTTTTGTTGATGAAGTTCGGAGAAGTCTGTTTGGAATTTATCTGATGCGAAAGCTCATCTGAAGATTGTCCGTCGGGGAAGTCCGATTTTATGGAGAGCCTGATAGGAGGTTGGCCGGCGATGGACTTCGGATAGCACTGGGGAGGCTCGATAGATATCGAAGGTGATCGACTATCGTAGGGACCCAGTTACTGGAGCTCGTCCGTCATAGAAGCTCATCCGAAACCCACTCACTACGGGATAGCTCGGTTGAAGTCTATCCGTAGTAGAAGTTCGGCAGAAATTTATTTATAGTGGAGGCTTGAGTCGAAATTTGCTTACAATAGACGTCTGGGATAGACAGCCCACTGTAGGAGTTCGGAATAGACCGTTCGTAGTAGAAGTTCGGCTCTTGCAGGAATCTGATCGGGATCTGGAAGGCGGTCGACCGTCGTAGAAACTTGGAAGGAGTTTGGTTACTGTAGAAATCTCATTGTCGGGGAAGCTCGGATGCTGACGAAGCCCGGAAGGAGTTCGGAGTAGGGTCATCCGTGGTCGGAAGAAGTCCAGGAGAGACTCGGGGAATGGTTGGCTGCTGTAGGAGGTCGACTGTCAGTAAGGCCCAGAGGGCCTTTGGGGTGGCCCGGTGGGTGAACGCAGAAGTCCATTGTCGGAGAAGTCCGGACAGTCGAGGGAGTTCGGAGAGGCGCCACATACAAGGTCGGGAGCTGGAAGAGCCCCGAAGGATCGATCATTTGCAAACTTTGGCTGAGGGGGGGGGGTATTTTATACCCAACACCAGTCCCCCTACTTTCGAGTTCGGGTTCCGAATGAAGGAAGTACAGAGAAATTCTCACGATCGAAGCTGCTCTCCTCGATTTCTGTACTCAGCGATTGCCAGATATTTTGATGTTCGGCATGCTGGTACTGGAACCTTTTCGAAAAAGGTTTCTTCTTTTTGGAATTCCCGTCGGGGCGTGGCTCTAGATACGGTGTAATAATGACTCTGTCAGCTGCTAGTCATTTCCAACAGTCTGTCGAGGTGAGTGGGACACGCGGTGAATGCAGGCCGGTCAGAGGATATCTGCAATCATTATTGCATTGGATCCTGGGGTCTATTTAAACATATTCTCCTCCTTCGGGGGTTCCACCTTGCTCGAGAGAATCCCTCGGTTCCCCTCTTCTTCCCTGAGAGCTTCAGCTTCTTCTAGCATCCTTCCCGATCTTAGGCATCCTCTGGGTCGACCTCCATCATCCTCGCCATCTCCCTGCACTCCTGGGATCAATCTAGGTCAGTTTCGAAACTTCCTGACGTTCTCCCATCCTTTTTCTTCATATTCTATTTGTTTAGCTTTCTGAGATTTTTGTGGCTTCCATTTGATCCAAAATGTCCTTTGATATCTCCTCTTCCAGCAGTTCTAGGAGCTCGTTAGCCCCAGTTCCCCGTAGTACTGGTACCGTAGATGAACTCGTAGCTAGGACCGAACCCTGTCTGGCCTTTGCGTCGGACACCATCCCCGGCTCCTTGACTCTGGATGAACTCTCACTGATAAGGATTCAGTATGGAGTTCCTCCGGAGTACGAGCTGGAGCTTCTCGGGCCATCTGACCGAGCTAGCGCCCCTCCTCCCAGCCGCTTCTATCTATACCAGGAGGCCTTTCGTGTCGGACTTCGGCTTCCACTGCCGTCCTTTGTCGTTGCTCTCTTTTATTTTCTGAATATTTCTCTAGTTTCCATCGTGCCGAACTCCTTTAGGTTTTTGATAGGGTTTCTTTCTCTTTGTAGTTTAGCCAAAGTTCGGCCAACTCTTTCTTTGTTTAGGAACTTTTACACCTTCAAGCGCCATCCCTCGACAAAAGATTGGTGGTACTTCTCCCCCTAGTTTGGTAGAAAGGGGTTGTTGAAAGGCACTCCCTCTTCTGTCCATAACTGGAAGGAGAAGTTCTTCTATATTCGATGCCCGACCTTGAAGCTAGGATTACCCCCTTGGGGCTCCTTGAGGGATTCCGCTCGCCGGGCTTCTACCCTGGAAAGGGACGACCTTGAGGCCTCCAAAAAGCTCGAGGCCTATCAAGCCCCCCTCCTCCCCTACCTTCTGAGGGAACAATTTTTGTTCAACGTCGGCCTGAGCCCCTTTAACCCTGTCGGTATCTCTCCCTCTCTTTTTTTTCTTCCCCTCTTTTTTTTTTTTTGCTTCCCCTTCTTCCTGTTCCATTTTGGAGCCATGCTGATTTTCTTTTATCGTAGACATGGATGCAAACGTGGCTTGGAGGTTAGCTCAGGGTCTCAAGACCCACAAGAGAAAAGATGCCTCAACTTCAGGGTCGGTGAAGAAAGCCAGGACAGAAGGGACAAGCTCGGCCGCACCTGCTCCGATGCCCATCGCCGTCAAAGCCCCTTCCGACGTCGAACCGGAAGTCCCCCGAGCTCCTTCACAGAGCCCCCCGACTGAGGGTCTCATTTTGGAGGTTCATCCCGAAGGGGCACCTGGGGCCGAAGGGAGGAGGAGAAAGAAGACCCTGGCTTGGAGGAGTCGCAGTCGTAGGGCTGCCGCCGAGGGGGCCGACGGCTCCGAGGAAGACCTGGGGGAGAATCCCTTCAATAACAGGGACTTAATAAAGAGGCTGGTCGAAGGGTGCATTCTGCCCGAGGTAGTTGAGAGGATCATCCTCATCGATCTCGAGCTGTGGGTCTGGGACTCTTTGGGATCTTTCCTCGAAGTAGGTTAACTCATCCTTTTTCTTCTTCCTGCTTCTTTAATTTATTCTTCAGCCCTTATGTCAGTTCCCTGACCCTTCTTGCAGATTGGGCACCAGCTCGTCGCCAACATCAAGGCGGCGAAGATCGCCAAGAAGGAGGCAGCTCGGGCAGAAGAGGGTCACCTAGCCGGAGCTGCCCACCTTGAGGAGAAGATCGCCGAGGTCCAAAGCCTCCAAGAGGCACTAGAAAAGAAGGGACAAACCTCGTCCGATCTGAGGACCGCCTTGGAGGAGGAGAGAGGGAAGGCTGAGGCTGAGGTCTCTGCATTAAGGGCACAGGTCTCCGAGTTGAAGGAGCAGGTTTCCAAGTTGAAAGTGCAGATTTCATCTCTGGTCTCAGAGGCAAGGGCTCGAGCAGTGGAGGAGTTCAAAGCCTCCCCCGAGATGGAGGATCTGAAGGTCCAGTTCGGCCAGGATGCCTTCATCAAAGGGTTCGAGCTCAGCCAAGAGAAGGTGGCTGGGAGGTTTCCCGAGTTGGATCTCAGCTTCCTGAACGAGACGTCCGATGATGAAGCCAGACCATCCGAAGTCGCTGTCGGTCCTCTTCTAGCAGGGACCTCATCGACTACCGTGGCCGCCGCTAACGATCTTCCGGGGACACCGACCCCATCTACTTCTGCCCCAGAGGTCCGAAACCTCTAGTTTTGTATTTTTCTCTTTGTGGTGATTTTTTCCTCATTCTCTTGTACTTAAAATTTATTTGATCAATGAAGCCAGATTCGTCTTTACGGAGGGTCCCTCCCTTTTTTTTTGTATTCTTTTCCTTCTTTTTGCCTTCTTGTATTAATTTGAGTCGTGGCACTCTTGTCCTCCAACGACGGTGTCCTACCGAAGCTCTTCCCCTGCCGGAGGGTATTCCCTTGAAGTCGATGATACGAGACCTCCAAAGAGAAGTTCGTCAGTTGACAAGAAAATCCAAGAAGCTAGAAGGCGAACTTCACCGACTGAAGGAGAGCCATTCAGAGGCCACCGCGGAGGCTAATCGCTTTCGGGACCTCCACAAGAAAAGTTTCATGGAATACACCAAGAGGAAATCTGACTTCATTACAGAGCTTGAGGAACTCCGAAAATGTGCCAGCAACCAGTCTTGGACTCAGGCTTTTAAGATCAGCTCCCTTAAAGTCGAGCTGGTGGCCGCACGAGAGAAGATCGGCCGGTTGGAAGGGAGCTCGTTCCGGCTCACAGTCCAGACTAACCGCAACCAAGACTAGTCAAAGAGGTTCTCCGACCTTCAAAAATAGCTGCAGGATGCTGAGGCGACTTACGATGCCTATCGAGTCAGCTGGAGCAAACAAGTAGAGGACTACCGAAGGAGGCTCCAGATGACGACTGATGAAGTTGCCCGCCTTCAAAGGTGGCTGTCCGAGAGAGTCCAGCCTATCCCTGCACAAGGTTCTGACGAGCTTTGCTCCTTGAGGGGGACTATGGTGGAACTGTCTATAGCCCTTGGGTGGGAGGAAGCCGAATTATGGCGGCTGAAGGTTCAGCTAGTCCACGAGCAGCAGGCAGTCAAGGATGCTGAGGCAGAGTCTGAGGTCTTAAGGAGGAGGCTTCGAGAGTCAGAGGATGAGCACCGGCGGTTCCACCGGATGTTCCAGGATATGCTGCTGAAAAAGATGAAACTGGAAGAGGAAGTCAAAAATTTAAGGCAATCCATAGCAAGGGCCGAAATCGAGAGCTCGAAGTCAGAAGAAACTGGACTTCCTTAGAGCCTCTTTTTCTTCTTTCTTTTTTTGTTTTTTGGCCTTTAAGGCTTTGTAACATGTGCTTCACCAACAAAATAAAAATGAAATTGTCTATTACCTTGTCCATTCTGGTATTAAATGGTTGTTTACCAAACTCCATTTGTCTTCCATCTTGTTTGGCATCGACGTAGTTTGTAATTCCTCATCGGTTCTTGCTTTGAGTCGTCGTTCACCAAACTTCTTTTGTCTTCCATCTTGTTCATTGCTGACGTAGTTTAAAGGTTCCTGGTCATCACCGTGTCGATTTACCCTTAGGGACTAGAGATTTTCGACAAGGGTTTTCTCTCTCGTCGAGACGAGGTCCCTTGTGCCTTTGATGTAGTTTATTTTTCACCTATCGTCGGTGTAGTTCGTCGCTTTTTCTTTTCATCTCTCTTTTTCTTCTGTGTTTGAGTGAGGGTCTTTCCTCTACTCTTGATAGGGTCGTGAGAGTGTAGAGGAGTCATTGAGGAAGCTTTCCCTCTTGTCGATCAATCGAGTCTCTGTTTGCGTCAGGATGAGGTCCTCCCCTTGTTCCCGACAATTGGTTTCAGCTCGTGTCAGGATGAGGTTCTCCTCCTGTTCTTAACAAGGCTGTGGGGGTACATAAGGGCCGTTATGAGGGCCTCTCCCCCCATCCGATCTTTAAAAAATTGAGCCTTCGGCTTTGCTCATGTTAGGATGAGGTTCTCCTCCTGTTCCTAATAAGACTGTGGGGGCACATAAGGGCCATTGTAAGGGCCTCTCTCCCTATCCGATCTTTAAAAAATTGGGCCTTCGGCTTAGCTCATGTTAGGACGAGGTTCTCCTCCTGTTCCTAATAAGGCTGTGGGGGCACATAAGGGCCATTGTAAGGGCCTCTCCCTCCATCCGGTCTTTAAGAAACTAGGCCTTCAATTTTGCTCATGTTAGGATGAGGTTCTCCTCCTGTTCCTAACAAGACTGTGGGGGCACATAAGGGCCGTTGTAAGGGCCTCTCCTCCCATCCAATCTTTAAGAAATCGGGCCTTCGGCTTTGCTCATGTTAGGATGAGGTTCTCCTCCTGTTCCTAACAAGGCTATGGGGGCACATAAGGACCGTTGTAAGGGCTTCTCTCCCCATCCGATCTTTAAGAAATCGGGCCTTCGGCTTTGCTCATGTTAGGATGAGGTTCTCCTCCTATTCCTATTGCACTTAATTTCATTTGTATGGGGAGTTCTCCCGTCGATATAAGCTCATACCAAAAGAAAGAATGTGCAAACATGAAGAGAATTTTTATTCAGGGCAAAGTTGTTGGTAATACATTCGTAGATTTTTCGAACCCTATAACCACGGAAGATCTTCTCCCCGTCGGGGTCACCCCGAGATGGAGTTGATAATCCCAATTGGAGGTCGATCTTTTGGCTGCTCCTCCCTCCTTGGCGGTTCCGACTGCGGCAGGGCCCTAGGTCGATCTTCCCTTTTTTCAGGTCGGCATCGAATGAATCTGTCGAGCCAACCTCATCTGATGAGCTCCTCGATCTCATCTCGGAGCTGAATACACTCCTCCGTATCGTGGCCGTGGTCATGATGATAGAGGTAGAATTTATTTGGGTTGCACTTTCCAAGGTGCGAGTGCATCCTCTCCGGCCTTGGGAGCTGCTCCCTGACCTCCATCAGTACTTGAGTTTTCGATGCATTGAGAGAGGCGTAGCTGTGGAATCTCCCAGGAGGGGAGCCTTACGAGTTTGACGGTCTGGGCTTCTCTGTTTACGAGCTCGGGGAGGAGTCCGGGAGTGCCTGTGCCGAGAGGAGTTCGAGAGCGTGGCCGAGCTTCGCTCGCTCCTTTTTCAACTGCGGGCTTGCTCGAGTCTCCCGCCTGCCGCTCTCTCGCGGTCTCCTCGTCCTTCATCTTGAAGGCTGCTTCTGCTTGAGCATATCCTTCGGTCCGAACCAGCAAATCAGCAAAATCTCTGGGATACTTCTTTTCCAAGGAGAATAGAAGGTCGTTTTCTGAAGGCCGTCTTTCAGAGCGGCCATCGCGATCGATTGGTCCAAGTTTCAGACCTCCAATGCAGCGACGTTGAAATGGTTGACGTAAGCCCGAATGGATTCTCCCTCCCTTTGCTTGATGTTAATGAGGGACTCCGAACCTCTCTGGGGATGTCGGCTGCTAACAAAATGATCCACGAACTGGTGGCTCATCTGATCAAAGGAAAAGATGGTACCCGGCTTCAATGCCGAGTACCAGTTCCTTGCTGCTCCCTTCAGGGTGGATGGAAAAGCTCGGCACAGAATGACGTCTGGCACGCCATGGAGCAGCATCATTGTCCGAAAGACCTTCAGGTGGTCGACCGAGTTTGAGGTCTCGTCATAGCTTTCGAATTGGGGGAGCTTGAAGTTTGACAGGATCGGTTCCTGCATGATCATTTGAGAGAAGGGAGGGTCAGTATAGATGTCCTCACCATAAGTAGGGGGAGCGTGGTGGAGTTCTTCGATCCATCGGTTCATCTCTTGGAGCCTTCGATCCAAGAAGTCCTCTCGACTGTGGGTCTCGAGGGTCTTCGGGCAGAATGGAGGTAGAGATCCTCCGGGAGTAGAATCATGATCGGACTGAGGGCTCTCCACCCTCGGATTTGTCTTTTCAGGAAAGATGGGGCGACTGGCCTAAGTGGCCCGCCCTACTACCAGATTTTAGAATTCCGACGACATTCTCTCCAATCGCACGGATGCCTACGGCTGTTTTTGCTGTTGCATGGCCTGCATCACTTCAGTGAGGCCTCTGACCTGCTAAACCAGTAGGTCGAATTGCTCCGTGCCGACCACTATTGCTGGAGGAGGAGGAGGAGCCTGGAAAACTGAAGGTGAGGCTGGAGCCTGAGATCTGGCCATGGAGGCCGTGGATCGCCTGGTGGATGCTCTGCAGGGAGGCATCAGGTGAAGATATAGTAGAAGAAGGAGAAGAGGATGTCGGAGAAGATGACCAGAATCAGTCCCGTTGAGCACTCCTTTAAGAACAAGGGTACTGCAAAGACACACCCCCTTCCTCTAGCGCCAATTCTGTTGGTGCAGAATTCTGTCGAAGTCGGAGAAGCTGGAGCTGGGATGACCGCGACCGCCGTCGGGACCTGCAAAAAAAGTCTAAACCAGAGTTGGGGGTGCTCTGGCAAGATCCTCCGACGCTCAAGTCAGTACTCTACTTCAACAGAAATGGAGTGCTCGAGCAAAAATTTTGACAGAGTTTCGAGATAGAGTTACCAGCTTAGAGAAGAACGTATCTGAGGATCCTTATTTATAGACGAGGGTGTAACTGACCGACAGCGATGTTTGTAACCATCTGGTAGTGGACCGCTCAGAGCTGCGTGGAGTTTGTTACGGAGAGTAGTGGCGTCAGGGGTCGTTCAGGACCACGTGGAGCTTGTTGCAGAGAGTGGAGTGGTGTCCGTTGTTGGGACTTGCCAGAGAGAGGTGGAGCTGCATGGAATCATCGCAGCGAGTGGAGCAGGATGGCGGCTCTTATCGTGGCTTGTCAGAGAGTGGTGGAACCGTGTGGAATCTATTGTAGCGAGTGGAGTAAGGTAGTGGCCCTTGTTGTGGCTTGCTAGAGAGTTTGGATCCATCGGCTGAAGCTCGACTGGGATGCTTGATGGAGCAGAATGGCTCTTTACATCATCATTCTATGAGAGGCTCGGATGTTTCAAGGTCGCTGACGAATCTACTGTTGTCGGGCGCTTCGGATGCTGACGTTTCAGGCGGGAGTCACCTGTTGTAGGAGCTCGGATGGAGATTTTTTGTTGACGAAGTTCGAAGAAGTTGTTTTGGATTTATCTGATGCGGAAGCTCATCCGAAGATCGTCCATCGGAGAAGTCGATTTTATGGGGAGCCTGGTAGGAGGTTGGTCGGCGATGGACTTCGGATAGCGCTGGGGAGGCTCGACAGACATTAGAGGTCATCGGTTATCGCAAGGACCCAGTTGCTGGAGCTCATCCGTCATAGAAGCTCGTCCAGAATCCACTCGCTACGGGGTAGCTCGATTGAAGTCTACCTGTAGTAGAAGTTCGATAGAAATTTGTTTATAGTAGAGGCTTGAGTCGGAATTTGCTTACAGTAGACGTCTGGGATAGACAGCCCACTGCAGGGGTTCGGAGTAGACCGTTCGTAGTAGAAGTTCGGCTCTCGCAGGAGTCCGATCGGGATTCAGAAGGTGGTCGACCATCGTAGAAACTTGGAAGGAGTCTGGTTACTGTAGAAATCTCGTTGTCGGGGAAGCTCAGATGCTGACGAAACCCGAAAAGAGTTTGGAGTAGGGTCATCCGTGGCCAGAAGGAGTCCAGGAGAGACTCGGGGAATGGTTGGCTGCTGTAGGAGGTCGACTGTCAGTGAGGCCCAGAGGGCCTTTGGGGCGGCCCGGTGGGTGAACACAGAAGTCCATTGTCGGAGAAGTCCGGACAGTCGAGGGAGTTCGGAGAGGCACCACATACAAGGTCGGGAGCCGAAAGAGCCCAGAAGGATCGATCTTTTGCAAACTTCGGCTGGGGGGGTATTTTATACCCAACATACAGTACATGATCAGTGATTGAGGCCCCATCCCTCATCCGAACATTGAAAATGGCACAACTAATTTTGTACCTTTCAACTACGGCTGGGCATTCTCGAACCTGCGGCTGAACTCATCATTCATTACCATCAGCATTATGCACCGAATGATGGTGCGGTTGTTGAGCCACTTCTGGTAAGTATCTCGGACCGTCCCTCTAGCATTCGGGGCTAGCTTCTCAGATGCCGGATCCGTTACTACATAAAGGATCTGCTCATGCTCAAGGATGATTTTCAATTTTCGATACCAGCTATCGAAATTAGGTCCCATGAGCTTGTCATTATCTAATAATGATCGGAACGACAGGATAGTGGCCATAGCTACATAAAAGAAAACCAGACCTTTATTAGTACATAAATTATTAATACTAAAGACTTGGACTTTAGTCTAAAGTTTCTCCCAGTATTTTTACGACCTGGTAGCCTCAACCTCCAATTCAAGGAATTACTTTAATTCCTTAGTAGGTACTAGAATCCACATAGACCACACATGAGCCCAACTTTGGTTGGTCAACCCATGTGCATCTATGGATAGGTTTATAACCAGTTGTTTCTCTAAACAACTTCTAGTAATTAATTTTGCCCCAAAACCTAATCAGTAGGCTTTGGCCTCCACTGAAAAGATCTGGTTAGGTCCAACCATTAACATGATTTGATTTGGTGAATCTGACCAATAAATGATCAGGCCCAACTTTGGCCGACCAACCTAACCACCATCAGAAAGACTCAACCAAATGATCATATTATGAATGATAATTCTATTAGTCAATAAGCACCAGGCCTTTGGGCCTCCAGTGATTATTAAACTAAAGGACTCATTATCACTCACTTAATAGGAGGCTATGACTTAGTTATCAGTATAACATAATCATTTTTAGGGATCTAATAATTTTTGAGAATTTTATTAAAGGATAGAAGAGAAGAAATTAACTAGCCAATTTCAATCCTCCCACTGACTTCTCCAAGTCAGATTAAAAAGGATTTAATTAAAGCCGATATTAGGAGCACCTAAATTAGTCACACTGATTTAAATAATGACATGGGTGAGCCCTAATCACCAAGTGATCTAATCAAAACCTAACTCACCAGGATGGCCAGGTAAGTGAGATCAGTGGAAGGGATATGCCATTAACTCATCAGAGATCGAATCAATACGAGTAGCTCCCAGTTAAAAACCACTGCTTAGATTGCCGAACTTACCTTAAACACCAACCAGTTCATTAGTTTTAATTTGATTAACTTAGTAAATAGGGTTTCACCGCATAGCCATGAATTAAATCCATCTTGGTCTAGTTAAAGGCATGGACCCATTCAACTACAACAATTGGAGTTGAGTCTAGAGTGTCCTTGACCTAATCTAATTCAACTTTTGATTAGATTTGATCAATTACTCTAATTTAGTCCATTTCTTTAAGCTAACCTTAGGTCTAACCCAATTATGGACCTAATTCATCTAACCCATTGACCCACAAGTTTATGGAATTGTCTTAGATCTTAATTCATAATTCTAGACCAATTAGACAACACTTAATTCTTTTAATTAAGTATTAAGGCTGATGGATCAGGGTTTGGCATTTCGAAAATAATTTTCAAATTTGAAAGATTTTATTTTCTGTTCACGAAATGTGTTGACTCATTTCACAAATAGATCAGCACATTTCATAAACAGCAATCCTATTGCTAATTACATAACAGAAAATAACTCAATCAAAATAAATCATGAATATTCTTTTAGATCTAATCTAACACATTCATGATAAATTTTACAATTGAACCTTTACAATTAAGTCCTTTCGTTGCTTCGTCTGCATGGGATATAATCGCTCGGCATCCCTACCGTCATAGGAGAACCCCATCGAATGAGAGGAGAGGATCTTTAAACCCTACTTTTCTCCTATGACCGGATGACCATGGCAACCAACCCAATTAGACTACTTGCTACTTGGATTAAGTATATCTAAATATACCAATTTCAAAATTTAAATTTTAAATTTCAAATTTTGAATTTAAAATTTTAAATAAATTTCAAATTTTTAATTTCAAAATTTGAATTTTAAATTTAAAATTTCAAATAAATTTCAAATTTTAAATTTTAAATTTTGAATTTTGAATTTTTGAATTTTAAATTTTAAATTTTAAAATTTTAAAATTAAATTTTGAATTTTAAATTTTAAATTTAAATTTCAAATTTAAACTTTTAGATTACTACTTAATCTACGCATGCAAATGTATATCATATTTTAGAACCTCTCACTGATACCATTTGTGTGAATTTCAGTGCAGGGGTAAAATGATAATTTTGAAATTTTTTAAAATTATAATTTTATAGTAAAAATTATTAATTAATCTAATTAATTAACATATATTAATCTTACATAAGGATCTAAATATGATATATATAGCATGCATTTAAATTTAAAATTTCAAATTCTACAGTAAACATTTTACTATTATGTGTTCAGAACATATTACCTTCGTGCAGGTAGTCGATCACTATAGTCTGATCACCATTGAGAAGGTTTGATCATTGCAATACAGTCACATAGTATATCTGGCCTCTGTAGATCATCCACACGAAGCTCCCGGTCTGATCGACTCTTCACGAATGCTAGTTCATTGCAGAACCCTTTTGACGGCTGATGCTGATCAAACTCCTTCGATCGGTGTCTACCAATTCTTTGGATGCTCTGAATCATCAATAGAGATAGTAGAGAAGTTGATGAAGCTCTCTCTGAAGTTTGGTGGACTCACGACACTCGTAGCTCACCTTCTCACTTTCCAAACCCTAGGCAGAAATCCTAGGGTACTCTCAGAAAAACTCTGCGCCCTTTCTGTTTTCTTTTCTTTTCTCACGTAGAAGACCTTTCTCATGCCACCCTTTTTCTCTTAGATCAGATAGCACGCCCCACCTTCTCTCTCATTTTAAAATGGTGCAAGACCACATCTTTTCAGCATTTTCACCACGTGAGAGGATAAAGCTAGGCGGTTGCTCACTTGAATTTAAATCAAATTTGAATTCAAATGCCAACCAACCTATCCTTATCCACTTAAGGCATGAGAAGAGAAGGGGCATGGGTTCTTTGTGCATGGAGAATTTACATGAGAAACTTTTTCTCGTGCATGGATAAGGTGGCGCATGGATTAGTTGCCCATTCAAATTCAAACATTATTTGAATTTGAATGGCTAACCAACCTTATCATTATCCACTCAAAATGGTGCACATAGGTGAGGCATGGGAAGGCTTCTATGTGGGAGAAAATTTATGAGAACTTGTTTCTCGTGAATTCAAATAGGCGCAGGTGAGGTGAGGTGGTGCAGGGAGATAAGTCAAGGTGGTTTCAAATATTAAATCAACCTAATTGAACCAACCTTATTAAAATAGGTTAGGCACAATTAGACTAAATTAAACCCAACATAATTAGGCTTAATTAGGCTCAATAAAATGTTAATCAAATCAAAAATTGACTAAGCCCAACCCTTGATCAGATCAGGGACCAAACCACCTTAGCGATTAGGTCAACTCTTAACCTAATCGGATCAAACCCAACTGAGTCCAATTCAATTGGACTTGATCCAAAAATAATTACTCAATCAAATTAAGTTAATTAGTGATCAAATCACTAATTAAATCTCTCATAAATATTGAATCCAAATTCGATGGCCAATTGGGCATCAAAGTCCATCGATATGAAACCCTGATCGAAGAGTCCCAAACCAGTGGGACTCTTGACCCCGATACCCAAAATGTGTGGAACTCATGATCAGAGAATCTTGATTCTCGATCATAGAGTTCCAAACATGTAGGACTCAGAGTCTCCAAGCATAAGGACTCTTGGTCGAAGAGTCCCAATCCAGTGGGACTCTTCACCAGCCATCAGATCAGATAGGAACCTCTATTGTGTGTGACCCTGCAGGCTCAAACCTAAGCCAGTAGCATAGGAACTAATTCCTATACTAATCGAAGTGACCATCTAGCAATGGTACCCAACGTTCGGATAGATCGAATAGTCACAATCGCAACATTTAGAACCTACACGAATATGGTTACTGTATAATTCATCCCTTTTGACCCCTGTGTATAGGATGACTCAGGGTTAAACTGCAACCCTGATCAGATCATCCGAATCGTGCTCGACTCAAACAGTCCTGTGACTCCTCATTAGGACTACCCTAGCCAAGATTTTGCTAAATTGAAACACGACTGTACACTGCTCCTGAACTGAAGTGGTCAATCCCATCTTGACACACGCACCGACAAGTCAAGTACTTGACTACACCCAACAGCCTTCCATCACTGAATTAGAAATTCAAGTAGTCCAGTGCCTAAGTGTTGGAAAATATGTCCCAAAAAGCCAATCGTCAAGCTGTTGACGGTTGAGCAACCAAGTATTATAATTGATTTGTTAATAAATAAAATATATTTGATATTTTCATCATAAGCTTTCATCTTCTAATGAACTCCGTTGTTATGATAAAGTCCTTAGGACTGTTTAGATTCGATAAAGAAGGATTTATCGATTAGTCCTTAAAACTATTCACGACCAAATGATAGGCTGCTAATAAGGACGACAGCTTCTATCGAGCATAGGTCGCTGTAGGCCATATGGGTTGGTTGTCCTCTTAACCAAAGAGTGTGGAGATACTGGTATGGCATACAGGTGAGATATACTGGTACATCATCATTGAATGTGACCAACTCCAGAGTATTCTGCTATCGAGAATGTCTCTGATGGGATATAGGTATAAGTGTCCCTTAGACCTGAGATCGCCTCAGTGACTTGCAAGCAACTCACTATGCTTTGGTACTGGACTAACTGAATTTCTAATTCAGGGATGGAAGGCTTCTGGGCACAGTCAAATACTTGCAAAGTCAGAGTGTGATCGAGATGGGATTGACCACTCTAAGAGTTGGAGAAGAATGAGTCGCTGTATTTTAATTTAGCAAAATCTTGGCCAGGATAATCCATCAGATGGATTTGATATTTTGAAATACAATGTGGACAACCTGATCAGAGTTGACAGTTGAACTCTGGGGTATCCTATGATTATTTTGGTCAAGGGGATGAATTATATGAAAACTATATCCGCATGGGTTCTAAGGATGTTGTTCTACACATTCGACCTATCCGATCGTCGGGTACCATTGCTAGATGGTCACTTTGATTGGTATAAAAATTTATTCTTGTACTACCGACTTAGGTTCGGATCTATGAGGTCACACACATTAGAGTTCATGATCCGATCGAATGGTTGATCAACAATTAAGAATCGTTCTAGGGTTAAATGATCAATATGATTGATATTTAACCCAGTGCAAGTGTTGCAGGAGGATCGATTAGCAATTCGATTGCTAATTGGCTTAATTTGATTATGCCAATGGGCTGAGATTAAGTCTAATTAAATATAATTTAACTAGATTTGGTTTGGGCTTCATTGGATCAAGTCCAATTGGTTTATTGGATAAGCCAAGTGCAAGGAAAAACTAGTCCTAGTTCAACTAGGACTTGGGTCAATTAATTTTTAATTTGATTAAAAAATTAAATCAGATTTAAATCTAATTTAATATGATTAAATTAGATTTTTAATTGGGTAAAAACCTATTTTAATTGAGTTGATCTAATTTTGATTTGATTTGGTTTGAGAAATCAAATTAAAACAAGTCATAAGATAGAATCCTAGTAAGACTAGGATTCCACCTTGCGCCACATAAGCCTTCCCCACGCCCTCTCTCTCATTCAATGCCAATCTCCTCTTATTTTGTGTGACAAAAGCCCTCTCCCAGGTCTCTCCCATGTTCACAGAAGGTTTCCTCTCTTCTTTCTTACATGGAAGGTGGTTTGGATCAAATCAAAGAGGAATAAGTTTGGATTTTGAATTCTACGAGATAGAGTTTTAAAAATCCAAAACTCTTTCAATTTTATACCAAATTTATCCAAATTTTTTTTGAAATTTTTATAAATTTTAGGAAACACAATATGCACCCTTTGCTGGTAATCTATGCAAAAAAATAAGGAGGAGGTGCTCAAGAGTTGTGCGCCCCTTATCTTGCCATGTTTGGATAAGCCTTGACTAGGTATTTGACCTAGACAAGGACTCTATCATATCTCTCTGTATAAAATGATTTTCTTTATAAAATTTTAGAAAACGATAGAGATTTCAGAGACCTTTGGGCCACCCAAAAATTAGAGAGAAAGACCTTTGGGTCGTAGAGATATAATAGATACAAGATAGGGTGTCTAGAGAAAGAAATGAGAAGAAGAAGAGGGTCTTCTTCTAAGGTTGTTTGTTTTCATATCTTTCCTCCCTCCATCTTGAGCTTCCTGAGAGTGTCTCAGATCTGAAACTCCTCCTTCTATTTTTCATCTTTGAAAGAGTCCAAATCAAGAAGAAGGAGGCACCTGATCAACCATCAAAGAAGGATCAGCGCAGTACTAGCATACTGTGCTGATTTCCTGAAGCAGGACTTTTGATCGAGATTCGTGGACTCATGTAGATGACTCCTAGAGGCTGGATGCGTGTGCAGCTTGCAACATCATCCTCAAGCCCAGATCAATGAGGTTAGAATGTCTAACTTGCAAGGTAATAGATCTGATCTATTGTTTAATACATACATTAGATGTAGTATAGAAACATGTTGATATGATCAACATGTAGTTCATGCTCTATATATATTTTAATTTTTAATTTAATGCTATGTAATAATCATGTAATAGGATCTTAGATCTAGAAATTCTCTAATTTTAAAAAATAAATTTTTATTTATTTTAGTCTTCCGCTGTATGATCTTGAAAAAGTTTCAAGATCTAACCCTGAAACCCTAGATCTGATTCCTTCAATTGGTATCAGAGCCTAAGTTCTTTATTACATGATTATTTATACATACTTAGATTATTTCTTATATTAGATCTAATTTATAATCTAATTTTTAAATCTAAAATTAAAATTTTAGATCAATCATGAACTGCAAGGTTGTCCTGCTGTAAGGTTTACCTCTTACAGTGCAAAGGTTGTCCTAGTTTGTGTAGATCTATCTTTAATCATAAATTTGTTAGATATGATATAGATTAAATTTATAATTTATTAGATTTAAAAGGTGTTTAAATCTTAAATAAAATCTCTTTGTTAATAATTTTTATACAAAAAAATTATTTAAAGTTGAAATTGTTTCAATTACATGAACCTGTTTAGATTAGATCTAAAGTAGTTTCATGTTTATTTCACTTGTATCTTGATTATGAATCAAACATGCAATATAGTTGGTAGAATCATATTGTAAAATTATTTTACAAATATGAAAATTATTTTTTGAAAAGCCGAACCCAACCCTCAGCCCAAAACTTAATTAAGAATTAAGAAGTTGTTTGATTAGATTCTAGGATTGTGAATTGAAAAACCTAAGACACAAACCATAACACATTGGGTTAATGGGTTAGTGGAAATTAGGTCCATTAATTGGATTAGACCTATGGTTAGATTAAAGATGGACTTAATTAGAGAATTGACCAAATCTAATCAATCGTTGTCTTAGATTAGGTCAAGGATTCTCTTGATCAATTACAATAGTTGTAGTTGGTCAAGTCCATGTTTTTAACGAGAACCAAATGGACTTGATTCTTGACTAAATGGTCTAGCACGAACTATTAGGTTGATCTAATCGAAACTAATTAAACCAGTTGGTGTCTAAGGTAAACCAGACCGGTGGTTTTTAATTGAGAGCCCGCTTACCTGGCCATTTCTGATGGTGTCTAAGGCAAGCTTTGGCCAACCCTCCCACTGATCGAACTTACCTGGCCTCTTGGTGAAATTATGTTTTGATCGGATCATTTGACTATTCGAGTTGACCCATGTCAGCTAGGTAAATCAGTGTGACTGATTTAGGTGCTCCTAGACCAGCCCTTTTAATGGTCTCCCTTAAGCTGACTTGGTGAAGCCAGTGGGAGGATCATGATAAGCTGGTTCATCTGACCTCATCCTCTAAATTATTTAAATCCTCTAAAATTATTAGATCCTTAAAATGATAAAGTTATGAAGATAACTGAGTCATAACTTCCCATTAAGGTGTTTGATAATGAGTCCATTAACTCAATAATCATTACAGACCCAAAGGCCTGGTGCTTGTTGACTAATGAAATTATCACTCATCATATGACGACTTGGAAGTATCTCTTTAATGGTAGTTAGGTGAGCCAACCAAAGTTGGGCTTAATCATTCGTTGGTTAGATACACCAAGTATGATCATGTTAATGGTTGGACCTAATCGGATCCTTACAGTGGAGGCCAAAGCCTACTGATTAGGTTTCTGAGGCAAAATTAAAATTACTAGAAATTGTTTAGAGAAACAATTGGTTATGAACCTACCCTTAGATGTACATGGATTGGCCAACCAAAATTGGGCTTGTGTGCAGTCTAAGTGGATTCTAGTACCCACTAAGGAATTAGGGTAATTCCTCGAATTGGAGGTAGAGGCTACCAATTCGAATAAAATAGTGAGAGAAACCTTTTGATTAAAGTCCAAATCTTTAGGTTTAATGAATCAATTACTAATTAGATTATGGTTCTCCTTTGTGCAAATATGGCCACTTCCCTATCGCTCCGATCATTGTTGGATAATGATAAGTTGGTGGGACCCAACTTCGGTAGCTGATATCGAAAGTTGAAGATAGTCCTGGAGCATGAACGGATCCTATATGTGATAATGGATCCTGCACCTGAGGAGCCAGCTGTCAATGCACGTGAAACAGTCAGAGACACTTATCAGAAGTGGCTCAATGACCGAATCACAGTGCGCTGTATCATGCTGGCTGCCATGAGCGATGAGTTCAGTCGCAGATTCGAGATGGCTCAGCCAAAGGACATGCTTCAAGTATTGGAGGATGCCTTTGGCACACCCGATGATGTAGAGAGGCATAAGACTAGTTGTGCCATCTTCAATGCCAAAATGCGGGTTGGTGCCTCTGTCACTGATCATATATTGTACATGATCGAGCTGATGGAATGATTGAGCAAGCTCGGCTTTCCCTTGCATGAGCAGCTTGGAAAAGATGCATTACTGAACTCGCTGCCCAAGTCTTATCTCCCATTCCTCACTCATTATAGAATGACAAAGCCTGAAGTAAACTATCACAGATTACAGGGGTTGCTTCAGAACTTTGAGAAAGATCACCAACTCCATAAGGAGTCGGTGAACTTAGTGGGAGGATCGTCTTCTGGTTCTCGACCCTTTAAGAAAGGGAAGAAGAACAAGAAGAAGAAAGTGAAGAAGGTGCATGTTCAGGCTAGGACATCAGTGCAGGGCCAGATCAAAAAGATCAAGCCTGATAAGAGTCTATTCTACTGGCAAGCACCCAAGATTAGATAGTGTGTCAGATATCTACTTATGGCACTGTAGGCTAGGTCATATAAACAAGAACAGAATAAACAGGTTGACTCAAGAGGGAATCCTCGAAGTCAGTGATTGTGAATCACTTCCAACTTGTGAGTCCTGTCTTCTTAGTAAAATGACCAAGTCACCTTTTACTGGAAAAGGTGAGAGAGCTACTGAGCTTTTGGACCTAGTACATACTGATGTATGCGGGCCCATGAGCACCAGTGCTAGAGGTGGATATTTCTACTTCATAACTTTCACGGATGACCTATCCCGATATGGATATGTCTATCTGATAAAACATAAGTCGGATTCATTTGAAATGTTCAAACGATTCCGAAGTGAAGTAGAAAAATAAATTGGGAAGAGTATTAAAACTCTTCAATCTGATCGAGGAGGAGAATACCTTTCTAGTGAGTTTCTCACATATCTAGGAGAGAATGGGATTCTCTCCCAATGGACTCCTCCAGGAACATCACAGCATAATGGTGTGTCTGAAAGGAGGAATCGGACTCTGTTAGACATGGTCCGATCCATAATGGGTTTTGCTAGCTTGCCGATATCTTTCTAGGGATATGCACTCGAATCGGCCTGTTATCTGTTAAATAGGGTTTCAAGTAAGTCTGTAATTAAGACTCCATATAAGATATGGATAGGACGTAAGCCAGCACTTTCACACCTTAGGGTCTGGGGGTGCCCGACCTATGTCAAACGATTAGTCACAGACAAACTTGGACCTAGGTCTGACAAATACTCATTCATAGGGTACCCCAAAGAGACCAAAGAATATTTTTTCTACCATGCTGATGAACAAAAGGTGTTTGTCAGCCTTAAGGCAATCTTTTTAGAAAAAGAGTTCTTTGGTGAAGGAACCGTTGCCTCTAAGGTTGAACTTGATGAAGTTCAATAGGTAGAAGGACCGACACCAATAGCTGAACCTGAGTCGGATATGATTAGATCAGATTCGGAGCCCAATGTACTTGCACCATTAAGGCGATCTGGTAGAGTACCATGTCAGCCGGACAGATCTACGATTTCTTGGTCCGGGATGGTGATCCCATCGAACTTAATGAGAATAATGAGGATCCGATCACCTATATGGATGCAATGCAGAGACCTGATTCTGAGAAATAGCTTGAAGCCATGAAATTCGAAATGGAGTCCATGAAGGTCAACGATGTATGGACATTGGTTGACCCACCTGAAGGGGTTAAACCCATTGGGTGTAAATGGGTCTTCAAAAGAAAGAGGGGCGCAGACGGAAAGGTGGAGACCTATAAATCCCGTCTGATCGCCAAGGGGTATCGTCAACGTTATGGTATGGACTATGACGAGATATTTTCTCCTGTGGCAATGCTCAAATCCATTTGGATAATACTTGCAATAGCTGCCCATCTGGATTATGAGATCTGGCAGATGGATGTAAAGACAGCTTTCCTGAATGGAGAGTTGACCGAAGAGATGTATATGATACAACCTGAGGAGTTTACATCCACAGATGAGTCCAAGGTGTGCAAGCTTCAGAGATCCATTTATGGATTGAAGCAAGCTTCTCGGAGTTGGAACATGCATTTTGATAAGGTGATCAAAACGTATGGCTTCATTAAGAATGGAGAAGAGCCCTGCATCTATAAATGGGCAAATGGTCCAGTTGTGGTATTCCTTGTCTTGTACGTAAATGACATTCTCTTAATCGGGAATGACATCCCCGCACTACAGGGAATAAAAGTTTGGTTGTCATCACAGTTCTCCATGAAGGACTTGGGTGAAGCATCCTACATCCTAGGGATGAAGATCTATAGGGATAGATCTAAAAAGATGCTTGAGTTATCCCAGTCCATGTACATAGACACTGTGCTGAAGAGGTTCAGCATGGAGAATTTCAAGAAGGGCTATCTATTGATAGGCCATGGAATTTTTCTCTCTAAGAAGGATTGTCCGGCAACTCCTGAAGAGAGAGAGCGTATGAGTAGAGTCCCATATGCTTCAGCCATGGGATCTATCATGTACGCCATGATATGTACAAGATCAGATGTGGCATACTCACTAGGAGTAGTGAGTAGATACCAATCTGATCATAGAGAAAATCACTGGAAAGTGGTTAAAGCCATCCTTAAGTATTTGAGAAATACTAAGGACCAATGGTTGGTTTATGGTGAGTCAGATCTGAAACTTGTGGGGTTCACAGACTCTAGCTTTCAATCTGACCATGATGATAGCAGGAGCGTGTCGGGTTATATCTTTACTCTGAATGGTGGAGCCATCTACTGAAAAAGTTTCAAGCAGCATACTGTGGTGGACTCTGTTTGTGAAGCGGAGTACATCGCAGCATCAGATGCCGCGAAGGAAGCTGTGTGGCTGAGGAAATTCATCAACGAGCTCGGAGTAGCACCCTCCCTCGATGGTCTGATCCTACTCTACTACAACAGCACTGGTGCCATAGCTCAGGCGAAGGAATCCAAAGCACATCAGCGGATGAAGCACATCTTGCATCGCTTCCACCTGGTTTGGAAGATCGTGGATCGAGGTGACGTTGACCTTCAGAAGATTGACGGAAAGGAGAACCTGGCCGACCCCTTCACTAAAGCCCTGGCTCAATGTTGTTTGAGTCGATCCAATTTCAAAAGAAAAAAATCTTTGTTTAAAATTTATTATAAATTATTTATAAAAATAAAAAATTAAAATTATTTCAAACCTAAACTTAAATTCATATTGATGCTGAAACTTAATTAAGAATTAAGTGTAGAATCAATTAGATCTAGAATTATGAATTAAAGATCTAATATCATTCGCATAAAATATGGGGCATAGGTTAGCTCAAATCCGATCCTCTTAATTGGATTAGACTTAAGGTTAGAATCAAAGAGTTAATGGATCATATAAAAAAATTGATTAAATCTAACTAATTATTGAATTAGATTAAATCAGAACTTTTTTAGAATCAATACAATAGTTGTAGATTGTCAGGTCTATGTCTTTGATTAGACCAAGTGGACCTTGATTGTAGCTTAGTGGTTGAACCTGAATTATTAGGCTTGTCAAATCAAAATTAATTAACTAATTGACACTACAACAAAACAGGATATTAGTAATGAAAAAAATTCATCGCTAATAGTCAATTTTCATCGCTTATAATTATTAGCATTAAAAATTTTATCGCTAATATTTAGTCATCAATAATGCCATCATTGATAATTTTTTATGATAAAAAAAAATTTCATCACAAATAAAAAAAATTTTTGATGAAAAACTTTTGTTGTTAAAAAAATTATTTTTTTTGAAAACTATTTATGATGAAAAATTTTAGTCATAAAAAAATATAATTTGTGATGAAATCAATTATTGGTGATAAATTTTATTCATCATTATTAATTTAATTAAAATTTTTTTTATGAAAATAAATTTAAAAAAGTATTAGCGACGTAAACTTTTTGTCATCAATATAGCAATTTTTGATGAAAATTTTCATCACTAATAAATATTAAATTACTAGCAATGAAAATATTTTTGTAGCTATTAATTTAAATAAAAATTTGTATAAAAATTAAATTTAAAAAAAATTTAGTGATGTAAATTTTTCATCATAAATATGGATATTTGCAACAAAAATATTTTTAATGCTATAATTTAATTAAAAATTTTTATGAAAATCAAATTTAAAAAAATATTAGCGATGTAAATTTTTCATCGCAAATACAGTTATTTATGATGAAATATTTTTATCACTATTAATTTAATTAAAAATTTTTATAAAAATAAAATTTAAAAAAATATTAGTGACGTATATTTTATGTCACAAATATTTCAAATTTTGATGTATATTTTTATTGCCATTAATTTAATATAAAATTTTAATATTTTTAAATTTATTAAAAAATTTTTATGACCAATTTTTCATCACTAATATATTTTTTCATGATCAATATTTCATCAAAAATAATTCCATTGCTAATAATTTATAGATATTTTTTTTGAAAATAATTTATGAATATATATATTTAATTTATATTTATAATATTTTTTTATAAGTTAAAAATAAAAAATAAAAATAAAAAATTTATATAATAAATCTATAAATAAATTTTATCAATTTATTATATTAAATTAAAATTATAAGAGGTCTAAAATAAAAATAAAAAGCTACATAAATAAGCCGTCAAGTGTCGGCATCTGCAGAAGGGGAACAGGCTTGAGAAGGAGAGCACTCGGATGAGCTCAGACTGGCCTACTGCTGCCTCATCAGCTACATCATTTATTCCATCTGCGACATCTACTCCATCATCTAGATCTGGAGCCGTTGGTACTTGTCGACACATGCAGTCAACTAATCAGCTCGCTGCTCAGCCTGTCTCTGTACCTCCACCAGTCGGGTATTGCAGGCAGCATGGATGTCCGCCCTGGATAAGCGTGAGGATGAGGGAGCAGTAATCCCATACCCTAGACCTCTAACATAACAAGATCTCGTACCAAGCATCTGATCACAGATCTCATCATCTGTGGGTGCGGTCGAGCCCTCAAGGATAGACTGGGATCTGATGTTTATCATGCGGTCCTGAAAATTAAAGTTATAGCTATTTTAATTTCGTACTGAAAATTAAATTATGAATAAAAAAAATAATTAAAAAAAATTACAAAGAGCTCCTGGCTCTCCATCGTCCACTCCCTTAACCGTCGCTGGTGGGTCCACTGGTAGATATCGATCCTACCAGAAATCTTGCCACTCTTAGCATCTCTCTGTAATTTGAGAATAATTAATTAAAAAATTTTTGAATAGTTAGAGAATTATATACTAATTAGAAATTACTTACCATTTGCTCTATGTGACAAGCGAATGACCTCAAACTCCCATAATGCGGTAGGTCTATCTAGGCCGATTTGCGGCATTCTGGATCCATCTTCTCTGTACAGTTAGCAGTCAAATTAGTACGTAACAAACTGAATTTAAGAATAAATGATTCAATCATTTAACTCTAAAAAAAAAAGTTTGGATGTGTAACTTGATATGCCAGATCCTCGTAATGCCGGTATATGACAGTCCAATCATCCATAGTGATGCTGTCATAGGGCCGCTGTCGTGTTGCCTCCACCCCATGATCCTTCATCATATGGTACCAATGCTGATGGATGTGGTAGCGATAGTCCTTGAAACGCAAAGATAAATGAGCGTCCACGGCTCTTTGCACATGATCCTCAAAATTAATAATATCAAAAACACCCTGCCAATAACAAATACTAGAAGAATACCGTGCTAATTAAATATTCATAATATAATTTATTTTACCTATAACTGGGTGTAAAAAATCTCTCTTTGAGCTGGTACAACATGATGTCAATCGAAAAGCATCACGGGGGCATAGCTGCAGTATATGATGCCCAGCTCAGTCTGCCACGGCTCGCACCATCTCCTAATGGGCCTGGTGTTACTGGGTGGTATCTCGATACGGAGATGCTGTCTTGGGTGCTCGCATCTCCAACACCCTAGAGCGAGGTTCTTCGATAGACCTCACCCTCGCCTCACTACTGGTGGAGACTGGCCTGAAGCAACAATAAATAAATCATTAGTATGATAGCTATCCAAATAAAAAAAATCAAATTTTATTATATAAAAAATATATAATACCACTCGGACCTGCCTCACTCGAACCCATCTCACTGGGACTTGCCAGTGCAGGACCCTCTGCCGACGGAGCTGGTGCAGCAGTGGAATCAGTAAAGGTGCCTCAACCTATGGGGTAGATGTGAATGCAAATGTTATCGTCTGTCTCCTAAAGCCATACCTACAATTCTTGACATATAAATGAATATAACAAAAAAATCTGGATCACGATCCGAATTGGATCGAGGTCAAGATCTGAATCGAGATCCCGAATCGGATTGGGATCTGATCAGGATCTGAGTTGGGATCCAGGACATCCAACAATAAGATTATTATTTTTTCAAAAAATTTGATTATGTGATATTCAAGAGTTGATCTAGATCAAGATCGACTCTTGAACGAGAATTTACGGCTCAATGCAATTTAACTACCATCTCTGAACATACATTCGAAGATGGATTTCTAATTTATCAAAAAAGAGTAACTCTGCATTGAAATTTTTTCATAAAAAATTTTAGTAGTTTTCTCTAAAATAAAAATACTTTTTATATTTAATTATATTAAGCAAAAGCATACAAAATAGCGTATAAAATAATTAAATTATAATAAGCAACAATAATGTGCATTGTGCTAGTTGAACAAAAAAAATATAAATTTCAACAGTAACATCAAAAAATTTATGCAATAAATATAAAATAAACTATAAGTAGTTGAGCATGCAAAATAATATTAACATAAAATAATAACAACAAAACCTAATCTCGAGGACTCGATGGTTTCTTATTTTTTCCTAAAATATTTTTTACCTAAAAATAATTAATATTTTTTTATTTTTTTAAAATATTTTTTATCTAAATTTTTTTTTCTAAATATTTTTTCTCCTAAATGAGCTCTGGACAAGGCCTCCCACGACTCTTGTTCCCACGGCGTTGGTGCCATCACACACCCCACACTGCCCAGACTCGAACCCTGCGACCTCCGCTCCCATGATGCCGGCACCGTCACACACCCCGCATAGCCCGAAGTTGACCCCCTTGATCCCCACTCCAGCGGCGCCGACACCGTTACACACCTCGCGCCACCCAGACTCGACCCCCGCAACCCCCACTCCTATGGTGCCAGCACCGTCACATACCCCTCACAAGCCACCCCCCGTGACGCCGCCACTGTCGCCGACGCCGCCCTCTCCAACCTTGCGTGACCCAGATCCCAACTCAAATCCTGATCAGATCCCGATCTAGATCTCAATCCGAATCGAGATCTCGACCTCGATCCAATTCAGATCGTGATCCAGATTTTATTTTTATTAATCAAATAATTAAATATTTTTATTAATATTTTAATATTTTATTATTTTTTTTATTTTTTTATTTTTATTTTTATTTTTTATTTTTTTTCTTTTTTCTCCTTTCTTTCTCTCTTCCCTTCCTCCCTTCCCACCATCACCCACCCCTCCCCACCGCTGCCCCCTCCATGGCCCTGTCTTCCCCGGCTGCCGGCCGCCCCCTCCTCTGCCTCATCTCCGTCAACCGACCCCCTCCCTGACCCCATCTCCGTCACCACCGGTGGCCCCCTCCCCAACCCCATCCCCCTGGCCCCATCCCGCCCCCAGACCCCATCCTGCCCACATTTCGCCCTTGACCCCCTCCCCGCCAGCCGACCACCTCCCCGTCGGCCGACTCCCTCCCCGGCCTGTCTCTGTCGCCACTGACCACCCCCTCCCCGGCCCCATCACCCCTGGTCCCATCCCACCCCCCGACCCGATCCTGCCCACATTTTGCCCCCGACCCCCTCCCTACTGGCTGACCACCTTCCCGCCGGTTGACCCCCTCCCCGGCCCCATCTCCGTCACCGCCGGCCACGCCCTCCCCAGCCCCATCCTGGCCCCGGCCCCATCTCGCCCCTCGACCCCATCCCGCCCTTGTTTCGCCCCTGGCCCCCTCTCCGCCGGTCGACCACCTCCCCATCGATCGACCCCCTCCCCGATCCTCGCCCATGGCCCCCTTGCGGACGGCTCTGGCCCCCGGTGGCCCGATCAACATAAAAAAAGGGGTTGGAACCTTACCTCCGACGGATGGTGGGTGACATGGAGAGCGGACGGCAGATAGCGGCGGTGATGGTGGAGAGAGGCTCACCAGTGGGAAGAGAGGGGGGGAGAGCACGGAGAGAGGAGAGCTCAAGGAAAGGGAGAGAGGAGAGCTTAGGGAGAGAGGGAGAGAGGGGATAGGAAAAGAAGAGAGGAGAGAAGAGAGAGGGGAGGGGGGAAGAGGGTTTCACGTGAAGGGACGTCGACTTGACGTGCATTGAAAGAACTATTAGCGATAAAAATTTTCATCGCTAATAATGGTATTAGTGGCAGAAATTTAATTTTCATCGCTAATACTTCTATTAAACGAAAAAAATTCCCAACTAAAGAATTTTTTCTCTAAAAAATTATTTACGATGAAAAAAAAATTTCATCATTAATTATGTTATTAATAACGGAAATTTAATTTTCATCGCTAATAATTTTTGTCAAAAAAAATTTTTTCCCACTAAAATTTTTTTTTCACTAAAAAAAATTATTAACGATGAAAAAATTTTTTTGTCGCTAATAATTTATGCCAAAATTTTTTCCATAAAAAAAATTTCTCTCTTAAAAAATAATTTGTGATGAAAATTAAAAATTTCATCATTAATTATATTATTAACAATGAAAATTAAATTTTTGTCATGAATAATTCTCACAAAAAAAAAATTTCACCACTAAAAAAAATCTTCCCTCTAAAAAAATTATTTATGATAAAAAAAAATTATCATCAATAAAATTATTAGCAACAAAAATTAGATTTTTATCACCACTAATTCTCTAAAAAAAATAAAAAATTTTCACTAAAAAATTTTTTCCTTTTAAAAATTTTGCAAAAAAAATTGTTGATGATGAAAACTAAAGTTTCATCATTAATAATCTTATTAGCAATGTAAATATAGTTTTTATCAGAAATAATTTTTACAAAAAAAAAATTTCCCATAATAATTTCATAAAAAAATAATTTTAGATTTTTCTCACCAAAAAATTTTTCCATCCAAAAAATTTAACAACAAAAAATGATATTAAAAAATATTCATGATGAAAAATAAAATTAATTTTCTTTAATCTAAAATATTTTTGGTCTAAAAAAATTTTTCAAAATAATTTCATCAAAAAAATTAGTTTTTTATTAATAAAAAATTTTATATAAATACTTAATTTATGATTTTCTCTTCAAAAAAAATTATGTATATAAAAAAGCAGCTTGGCTATCCTTTGTAATGCATGCTTTTGTGGATCTAAAATATGTTAAAGAGCCTAGTTGATGTTCATATGATTTTGTTAGGGTTGATCAAATAAGTGATCTAAAAATTTAGTGATATTTTTCATATGATTAGGAACTGTAGTCGACACAAGAATTTGTACTTTGACAGATTTTGATTTCTATCTCTACAGTTATACTGGTATGAAGGTAATATTTTTTTGATATTTTTTTCTCATTATTTTATTTTTCTAGCTTAGGAGGGGCTAATCCTTACCTTTTCTACCCTATAATGATAAGTGGCAACTGGTAAACTATTTTTTATAGATAATCTTCTTGGTTTTAAGTGTTTATATAATCTAGTTTTATCTAGTTTTTAAAATATTTTTTATCAATTTATCTATATTTTATTTTCATTCAGAGGGTCAGCAGACCAATACATTATCATGTACTGTTGGATGATAACTATTTTTCTACTGATACATTGTAGATGTTAACTAGCAATCTTTATTACATGTGAGTTAAATTTTGATCATGTTCTTATATTTTGACAGATACCTTGTTTGGATCAATTTTTAGGTGATCTGCTGGTCTTAGTTTCTATATAGAGTCTAATCTTTTTGATAGAGGATCGACATCAATTGGTGGTTTCAGAGATCGAACTACTGTGGTGCATCATTTGCTGCAGATTAAAGACAGCATTCAAAAAATTATGTTTTTCTGTTAAAGATGCTATAAAATTTTGTTGTCATAAGAGATTGTTGGCCAAACTTTTTTGAGATGGTTTAGAAGTAAATGACACAATTTAGTCTATCGAACAGTGGATAAAATTTTATTCTTTATATAGTTAGAAGTTGATATTTTTTCTGAAACAAATTTTTTGCATTTAATTTTTTGAGGCTGTTTGCTCTTAGATCTTATAAATGGTTGATTCGATTGTAGGTGAAGAATTTTGTTGTATCATCCAATAAAATCTGGATACTGGGAGAATGATTCTTTTTCAGTATCAAAAGTTATTTTTTTAAATTTTTAATTTTATTAATAATTAGTGATAAAATTATTTTATCATAAATAACAAAGTATTTATGATGGAAACTCATTTTCCATCATAAATAATTAATTATTTATGAAGTTTTTATTATTTCATCATAAATAATCTATAATTTTTATATTTTTAATTTTTTTATTTTTTATAATATTGATGATGAAAATATTTTTATCATAAATAATTGACTATTTATGATGGAAAATAAGTTTTTGTTAAAAACATAAAGTTATTTATGATGTAATATTTTCATCATAAATAATTTATAATTTTTATATTTTTTAAATTTATTATTTTTTAGGAAATATTGGTGATGAAAATATTTTCATCATAAATAATCTACATTATTTATGATGAAATATTATTTATGAAAATAATTTTTCATCTCAAATGTTACATTATTTATGATGAAATATTTTTATCATAAATAATATATAATTTTTATATATTTTATATATTTTATTTTTTTAAAATATTGGTGATGAAATTATTTTCATCATAAATAATTGACTATATATGATAAAAAATAATTTTTTATCACAAACACTATATTATTTATGATGTAATATTTTTATCATAAATTATTTATTATTTTTATATTTTTTAAATTTCTCATTTTCTTTCAAAATATTAGCGATGAAAATATTTTTATTATAAATAATTACTATTTATGATAGAAATAATATTTCATCATAAATATTAAATTATTTATGATAAAATATTTTTATCATAAATAATTTATAATTTTTATATTTTTATTTTTTAAAAAATATTGATGATGAAAATATTTTTATCATAAATAATAGACTATTTATGATAAACATAGTTATTTATGAAGCAATATTTTTATCATAAATAATCAATAATTTTTATATTTTTTAAATTTATATTTTTTTTGAAAATATTGATGATGAAAATATTTTCATCATAAATAATTAACTATTTATGATTGATAAAAATATTACATCATAAATAATATAGTATTTATGATAAAAATTATTTTTTATCATAAATAATTGAATACTTATGATAGAAAGTATTTTTTTATCACAAACACTATATTATTTATGATACAATATTTTCATAACAAAGAATCTATAATTTTTAAATTTTTTATTTTTTAAAAAATATTGATGATAAAAATATTTTTATCATAAATAATCAACTATTTATGATGAAAAATAATTTTTCATCACAAACACTACATTACTTATGATGTAATATTTTTATCATAAATAATCTATAATTTTTCTAATTTTTAAATTTCTTTTTTTCAAAATATTAGTGAAATTTTTTTTTATCATAAATAATTTAGTATTTGTAATGAAAAATAATTTTTATCATAAATTTTTAATTATTTATGATGTAATATTTTTATCATGAATAATTTATAATTTTTATATTTTTAATATTTTTTATTTGTTTTAAATATTAGCGATGAAATTTTTTTATCATAAATAATTGGTATTTGTGATGAAAAATATTATTTATCATAAATACACTATTATTTATGATGTAATATTTTTATTATAAATAATCTATAATTTTTAAATTTTTTTAAATTTTTTATTTTTTTTCAAATATTAGTGGTGAAAAATTTTTATCATAAATAATTGAGTATTTGCAATAAAAATAGTTTTTCATCATAAATACTCAATTATTTATGACATAATATTTTTATCATAAATAATTTATAATTTTTAAATATTAATGATGAAACAGTTTTATTAGGAATAATATTATTTTTGGTGAAAAAATATTTTTTGTCATAAATACTTAAATTATTTATGATAAAATATTTTCATCATAAATATTTAAAAATTTAAAATTAAAATGTATATTTTATTATTTATGATGAAAATAATCATCATAAATAATAAGTATTTTTATTTGTTTTAAATATTAGTGATGAAATTTTTTTATCATAAATAATTGGTATTTATGATGAAAAATATTATTTGTCATAAATACTCTATTATTTATGATGTAATATTTTTATTATAAATAATCTATAATTTTTAAATTTTTTAAATTTTTTATTTTTTCAAATATTATTGGTGAAAAATTTTTATCATAAATAATTGAGTATTTACAATAAAAAAAGTTTTTCATCATAAATACTCAATTATTTATGACATAATATTTTTATCATAAATAATTTATAATTTTTAAATATTATTGATGAAATAGTTTTATTGGGAATAATATTATTTTTGATGAAAAAATATTTTTTATCATAAATACTTAAATTATTTATGATAAAAATATTTTCATCATAAATATTTAAAAATTTGAAATTAAAATAAATATTTTATTATTTATGATGAAAATAATCATCATAAATAATAAGTATTTATGATGAATTTTTTTTTCATCACTAATATCAAACTATTTATGATGAAAAATTATTTTTATTGTAAATATTTATTATTTTTCATGAATAATTTTTTATCGTAAATACTCTTATTGCCGATGAAAGTAATTTCATCATAAAAATACTCTTTTTTTGTAGTGTAGTGTCTAAGGTAAGTTTGACATTTCGATCGATGGTTTTTAATTGAGAGCAGCTTACTTGACTATTTCGATGGTGTCTAAGACAAGCTTAGCAGATCCTCCCACTAATCTTACTTATCTGGCCAATTTGATGAATTAAGTTTTGATTAGATCACTAAGTGATTCGAGTTGACCCATGCCATTAAGGTTGATCAGTGTGACTGATCTAGGTGCCATTTCAATCAGCATGATCCTAATCTGATTCAATGACTTGGTGAAGTCAGTGGGAGGATTATGGTTTATTGGTTGATCTCTTCTCATCTCTTCTTTAAACTAATTATCAAATCTTCTAAATTATTAGATCCCTAAAATAAGCTGGTTATGGTGATAACTAGATCACATCCTCCTATTAAGGTGAATGGTAATGGATCCATTATTTCTGATTGATATTGTAGGCACCATCCATCTGGTGTTCTCTTGGAATGATGAAATTATCATTTATCATATGATGACTCTGTTGTACTATCTGATGATGGTTGGGTTGATCGAGCCATCATTGGACCTGATCATTCATTTGTTAGAATCACTGAGTAGGTTCATGTTAATGGTTTGACCTAACTAAAACTTTCAATGGAGGCCCATCGCCTACTGAAATGAAATCTGGGGCTAAATTAACTACTAGAAATTATTTGAAAAAATAATTGATTGAGAACCTACCCATAAGTGCATATAGGTTGACCGAGCCATCTTTGGGCCTGTATGTAGTCTGTGTAGATTCTAGTACCCGCTAAGAGATTAAAATAATTCTTTAAATTAGAGGTAGAGGCTACTAATTCGTATAAAATAGTGGGAGAACCTTTAGACTAAAGTTCAAGTCTTTAGGCTTAATCAATTCATAAATATTGAGGTCTTGTATTTTCTTTTCAGTTATGGATAGATATCTGTTGCTCCATTCACTGTTTGATAGTGACTTATTTATAGGATCTAACTTCAATAGATGGTATCGAAAATTACAAATAGTTTTAGAGCACGAATGGATCCTAAATATGATTATGGATCCAGTACCTGATATTTTCACATCCAACACACATGATGCGATCAAAGATACTTATCAGAAGTGGCCAAATGATCATATTATCGTGTGGTATTTTTTGAGAGCAGTAAAGAATATGAATTTAGTTGTAAATTTGATGATGCTTAGTGGGAGGAAATCCTTCAAATGTTGAAGGAGTTCTTTTGCACCTCGAAGATGTATCTTCAATGGGGCAACAATCCTTTGAGAAAGGAAAAGAAGGTGCTAAAGAGTCATGCTTGGGCTGAGGAGCTCGAACTGACAAAAGAGTCTAAGATTAACCTAGTCTGGCAGAGTCCCTTGATCTGAACAGGTAAAGAAAGAGAAATCAGCAAGGGTTGTTGGATAAGATACTTATATGATAACACCTTGTGATATCTCTGTCTATGATACTACTACCTCGGTATTGGATATCGAAAGTTCATAAAAATTATTACAATGACTTCAGGTTAGTAGAAAGTCTGAAAATAGCAAGAGGCTCCTAAATATTAGAGATGGAAGTTATGTTCCAATCTTGGTTTTAGAAATTATTGAGCCTATTTTCAATTCTAACAATATCATTTTAGTGATTGTCACTATTATCTAATGATTTTGTGATATCATTATGAATAATGTCAAAATCATATGGACAACTAAAAAGTGACATTTACACAGTCTATTAGTGTATAGTACACAACAAACAAACATCCTAAAGTAGATTATATCACAGATATCTACCTTTGGCATTGTAGGCTCAGTCATATAAATAAGAATAGGATCAACAGAAGATAATTTTTGAAGTAATGATTGTGAATCATTGTCAACCTATCAATCTTATCATTTAGTAAGATGACCATGTCACCTTTTGCTAGAAAAGGTGAATGAGCCAATGATGTTCTGAATCTGATACATACTGATGTATTGGATCTATGAACATATTTATCATAAATTTAGATTATTTAAAATATTTAAATAATTTTTTAATAAGATAGAGAAATAAACTGGAAAAAGTATTGAAACTCTTCGATCAGACCAAAGAGGAGAATGCCTTTCCAATGAGATTTTTGACATATCTAGAAGAAAATAGGATTCTCTCTTATTAGTATCGACTTTATTAAATATAGTTTGATCCATGATGGGGTTTATAAGTCTGTCAGTCTCCTTTTAAGATTATGCTCTTAAGACTGCTTTTTATATTCTGAACTAGATTCTGAATTAATCAGTCGCAAAGACTCCATATGAGATATGGACTAAGCATATGTCGATACTTTCTTACCTTAGGATTTGAGAGTATTTATTTTATGTCAAGCATTTGCAATTAGATATCCTGATCTTATATGTATTATTTTGTAGGATAATCCCAAAGAATCTAGGGGATATAACTTCTACCTTGCTAAAGAATAAAAGTTGTTCGGTATTTCTTTTGAAAAAAAAGAGTACCTTGATGAAGAAACTGATGTCTTTAATGTAGAACTTATGAAGTTCGATAGGTAGAAGAACCGACACAATCTAGTGAACCAATAGAAGCAGATTTGATTAGATCAAATCCAAAACTCATTGTAGAGGCACCATTAAGGAGATTCGATAGAGTACCGCATCCGTTGGATAGATACTTCGATTTTCAGTTTTAGAATGTAATCTTGTTAAACTTGATGAGAATAATAAAGATTTGATCACCTACATGGATGCCATGTAGAGGTCTGACTCTGATTAATAGTTTGGAGCCATAGAGTCTGAAATGAAGTCCATAATGGTCTACGGTGTATAGACACTCATTGATCCACTCGAAAGGGTAAAGCCCATAGGGTGTAAGTGGATCTTCAATAGGATCAAAGAGCACAGACAAGAAGGTAGAGACCTATAAAGCTTGTCTGGTTGCCTAAGGATATTATCAATGTTATGGTATTAATCATAGCGAGATATTTTTTTCTATGGCAATGCTAAATATTTCAGAGTTGAAATGTGTATTTTGATAAGTAATCAAAATGCATAGCTTCATTGAGAATGAAGAAGAATCCTACAAATATAAATGGATTAATAATTCTGTGAGTGTATTTCTTATTTTATATGTGAATAAAATTCTCTTAATGAGAATGATATTCTTTACATTATAGGAAATAAAGATTTTGCTATTATCATTGTTCTCCACAAAAGACTTGGGAAAAGCATCCCTCATCCTAGGGATGAAGATCTATAGAGATAGATTTAGGTGGCTACTTAGATTATCCCTATCTACGTATATAGAGTATTTATGAGTAGAATTTATTCTATCATGTACACCATGTATGAGATCGAATATAGTATACTCACTAGGGTAGTGAGTGGATACCTGCAAGATCTGGGTAAAAATCACTGGAAGGTCATCCTTAGGTATTTGAGAAATACTAAGGATCGATGATTCGATTATGAAGAATCTGACTTAAAACTTACAAAGTATGACTCCAATTTTTAGTTGGAAATAATAATAGCAAGAACGTATCGGAATACATTCTTACCCTAAGTAATGGAGCAATTTGCTGGAAAGGTTCCAAGCAGAGCAATATAGCCAATTTAATTTGCGAGACAGAATGCATTGCCGCATTCGATGCTTGCAAGGAAGCAATGTGATTGTACAGATTCATTGAAAAGCTAAGAGTGGCACCCTCCGATAATGGTCCTGCTGTATTATATAGCACCGGAGCCATAGTTCATGCCAAGGAGTTGAAGTCCCATTAGCTTACCAAGTATTTTGCATCGCTACTACCTTATTCGAAAAATCTGTTAAGATAACGTCAATGTTTAGAAGATCGATGAAAAAAATTTAACCAACCCATTTACTAAAACCTCGATATCTAAGAGTTCTGAGATGATAAATCGAAAATGGGTATATGATACTATACTGATTGACTTTAGTCCAAGTAGGAGTTGTTGAAAAATGTATCCTAAAGACAATCGTTTGACGATTGTGCTAATTATAAATGTATATAAACTGATAAATAATAAAAGTTATTTGGCTTTTTTCATCATAAGGTTATATCTTCTAACAAACTCTTGTGTTGTGATAAAGTTCTTAGGACAATTTTGATCAATAAAGAAGAATTTATCGTATAGTCCTTAAATTGGTTTGCGATCAAACGATATGCTATTACTAGGATGATAGCGATATCAAGTGTAGGTCATTGTGTGCCATATGCATTGGTTATCCTCGTAACCAAATGGTGTGGAGACACTGATATGGCATGCAGATAAGAGGTAGGAGTACATCGTTACTGAACATGACCAACTGTGGAGCACTTTGTTATCAAGGGTAGCTCGTGAAGGGTATTGGTATAAGTGTCCCTCCAATCTGAGATCACCACGATGACTTGCAAGCAACCTACTGTACCTTTATGCTGGACTAACTAAGTTTCTAATTTAGTAACGAAAGATTTCTGGATGCAGTCAAGTACTTGTCAAGTTTGTAGGATTTCAGAGTGGGCATGCACATGAAAATATAATGGATTTCAAAATTTTAATAAAAAAATCCTAAATATTAAACCCTTAAACCAGTATCTCCTTGAAGATTAACAATCATATATAACATAAATTCAAGATTAAATTTAAGTTATAGAAGAATATCTGCAGTGCTTAATCCAAATTTTAGCAGAACCTCCACCAGGCGCCCAAATGTTCGCCCTCCAACGGTGATCCACACAGGGCTATGATCAGGACATCAACTCTTTGAGATGATTCCTCCTCCAAAATTCTCACTCTGAGAATTTTCTTGAACATCAGGACCTCAAGACGCTCTTCCTCTTCTCCTAGCCTTCCTATCCCTACCTTTCTTCTCTCCTTGTCTTCCTTAATTCTCTTCCTAGACTCTTATCCTAAAATCGGACTTATCCTTTCTATTTTTGGACTTGTCCTAACAAGAGAAGGAAGAGACTAATTGGACAATAGGGAGAGGATGTTAGAAAGAAAGGAGGAATTGGAAATCTGAATAAATCCAATCCCCCAACGCACCCCCCTTTAAATACTTAGCGATGGGTTGCCTTCGGGAATTTTTTGCGCCCCTTCCACGTGCCATCTCGCATCCATCAGAAAATCTCACACCTCCTGATGAATTCTCATGCCTATCTAGAAGTTTTTGATACATGGCAATCATCAGAAAAAAATCCAAGAGATGCTTCATGCAGAAGGACTCTTCGAAATATTTTTCTCGATGATTCTCCGATGAGTCACGTAGCTTCGCATGGCATAATTTTTTTCCACCACCCATCAATGTAATTTTATCCATACAATAGCCAAAATTTAAGGTTCTAACATGAAAATGTTGTAGAAAAAAATTCAGATTAAAAAGTGGCATGACAAATGGGTTAGAGTCCTTCACAAGTTGGACTCTTGGTCAGGCGCATGGATCAGGCTGACAGGATTTCCAACTTCAATGAATTTCCACGATTAAACCAGGAGGAATTTTAACTTAAAAAAAAATTATTGATGCTCAAACTAAAGTTAGGAATCATCAAAAAATTTATTTCATCATGGAACATAGGATAAGCTCGAGGATGAGGCATCCCATCTCATGGGATGCGAAAACTATTTCTGCACACAAAAACTGCACCCACTCACAAGAAAAATTCTTGACTCGTGGAGAATTGGTTTCTTGACTCCACATATTTGGTACATGTAGAAAATGGATGAACCAACATAAATACAAAATTGATTTGAATTAATTTGGCTTTAATTATCCCAATCTGGAATCAATTTTAAACCCGATTCGAAACAAGGAGCTAGTTTTTTGCAACAGTGCTAGCATGTCAATTTTGCAAACATGATCTAATCCAATTAGACCCCTGATCAATACCCTTTGTGTGTGACCCATTGAATTCCACATCTAGCCAGCAATAGGTCTGAGTTCTAGTCAATTTGATTTGATTAGAATTTAATCTAACCGATCTAGATCCAATCGAGCTAACCCGATTTCAGCAATTAGAACTCTTTCTAATTGGTGATTGAATTAAACTCTTTAATTCGATCAAACCCATAAGATAAGATTGATGTCTAGCAATGTATCATGTCTACCTAGAAGATATGAAATTTTTGATGGAAATACCAAAAATACCCTTCAGTGGAAAGTTATCGTGCAATTTGATCCTGCGATCTCCCTGCACCCCGAATATGACTCTGGATATGGAATGATGTCAAATCCAATATCATACTCATATTTCTCTCAATCTTATATGATGATTCAATTAATAAAATATTAGAAACTCTTTCTAATTTTTATTTTGCTTTGATCAAAGGCTTCCTGAATCATCAATCGATCAGAACAAGTAGGATGCGATTTCCTCTTACCAGGAGTGATCGATTCCATATTGACCTACTCACAACCTCCATACACATTCTACCATATCTAGAACACCCCGTACATGACTAAGTCATGAATGAGTATGAACCAAAAAATATAGATTCATGTATACAAGGTTCTATGGTAGTCTCAGGTCAAAGGATTACATGCACAACTCCCACTATAAGAAAACATCTCTTGATAGATAAGTAAATTCCATAAGATGTTTCTTAAGTCGGATCAATTCAGTGAACTCATTCTCTAATGAGCACCCACTTCCTTGTATTAGTGTCTCACACAAGTGGCATATGAGATCTGCCACCCTCTCCATCGAGCATACATAGAAAGTGCTAATCTATCCGGAACATTGATCTCCTACTCAATGCTCCTATGATTAGGAATATTCTAAATCAAGATTTTTAGGATTTTAGGTCTCATAGGTATGATCTCATCATAACCCTAAATCTATTTTTCTGATTTATGGAGTTCATCATAATCATTACTAAAGTAAGATGCAATATATGATGAAAATACCTTTTATTATTTAAAGAGTCAATACATAAGTCTGAAAGATTACAATGAAAACCCATCAAAATACAAATTTCGATTGGCTTGTAGGGCATATTCTTTTCAATCTCCCACTTGCACTAAAGCCAATCACCCTTATATTTTATCCCCATACAATCGAGATGGCGATCGAACTGCTGCTGTGGTAGAGCCTTAGTGAATGGGTCTGCTATGTTATTCTTTGTTTCTACTCGTTCAATGACAACATCTTATCTTTTGATTATTTCACGAACGAGATGGAAGCATCTTAGAATGTGCTTGGATTTATGATGAGACCTTGGTTCCTTTGCTTGAGCAACTACTCCAGTATTATCACAGTAAAGTGATACTGGATTCTTAATCTCAGGAACGACACCCAACTTAGTGATGAACTTCTTCATCCAGACAGCATCCTTGGCGGCTTCACTTGCAGCTATATATTCTGCCTCAGTGGTTGAGTCAGCTACAGTCTGCTGCTTGAAACTTTTCCAACTAACAGCTCCACCATTAAGAGTAAAGATATACCCTGAAGTGGACTTACTATCATCAGGGTCTGATTGGAAACTAGAGTCAGAATAACTTTCTAGTTTTAAATCAGATCCTCCATATACTAAAAAAATATCTTTAGTCCTTTTTAGGTACTTAAGAATATTTTTTACTGCTAAAATCTACTAACTATGCCTAAGGCATAGGCAACATCAGGCCTAGTACATAGCATAGCATACATGATCGACCCTACTGCCGAAGCATAGAGAATAGAACTCATTCTATTTCTCTCTTTCGGTGTTTTAGGAGACATCCTTTTAGAGAGATGTATGCCTTGACTCATGGGTAAATAACCTCTTTTACTTCCATCCATGCTAAACCTCTTTAGCACTAAGTCTATGTACCTGGATTGGGACAAGCCTAACATCCTCTTAGATCTATCCCTATAGATCTTTATACCTAGTATATAGGATGCTTCACCCAAATCCTTCATGGAAAACTTACTTGATAGCCATGTCTTGACCGATTGTAACATTGGGATATCATTCTCAATAAGAAGTATGTCATCCACATATAAAACTAAGAAGATAATGGCACTCCCACTAGTCTTCTTGTATACACAAGGTTCATCCACATTTTTGATAAAGCCAAACTCTTTGACTGTAACATCAAATCGGATGTTCCAACTCCTCGAGGCCTGTTTTAATCCATAAATAGATTTCTTAAGCTTGCATACCTGATTTTTTCTCCCTTTTGAGACAAACCCTTCTGGTTGAGACATGTAAACCTCTTCCTCAAGATAACCATTAAGGAAGGCGGTCTTCACATCTATTTGCCAAATCTCATAATCATGGTATGCTGCTATTGCAAGCATAATCCATATAGATTTGAGCATGGCAATAGGTGAAAATGTTTCATCATAATCAATACCCTGTTTTTGCTTGAAACCTTTGGCTACTAATCTAGCTTTATAGATTTCAACTTGGCCATCCACTCCAATCTTTTTCTTATAGACCCATTTGCATCCAATAGGGGTCACACCCTCTGGTGCATCAACCAAAGTCCACACTTGGTTGGAATACATGGAGTCCATTTCGAATTTCATAGCCTCTAGCCATTTGTCTGAGTCCCTTCTCATGATGGCTTCCGTATAGGTCAAAGGTTCATCATTCTCAATGATGTGGGCTTCATTATTCTCAATAACGAACCCATACCTCATAGGTGCATTCCACACCCTATCGACCTTCGAAGAGGAGGTGTACTTTATGTTTGTACTTCATTAATGGATATTTTTGGTTGAGGATCATCTTGTGCTTGCATTTGTAGGTCTTGAACTTCTCCAAGTTCAATTTTCTTCCCACTGCCTCTTTCTAGGATAAACTCTTTTTCCATAAAAGTGGCATATTTACTGACAAACACCTTATGTTCAGTAGGATGGTAAAAGAGGTATCCTATACTCTCTTTAGGATAACCTACAAACAAGCATTTATCTGCCCTAGCACTCAGCTTATGTCCAAATTTTTTTTAACATAAGCTGGACAGCCCCATATCTTAAGATACTTAAGATTAGACTTTTTTCCTCTCCATATCTCATATGGAGTGCTTGGTACAGATTTTGAAGGTACTCTATTCAAGATATAGACAACAGTTTCTAGGGCATATCCCCAAAAAGAAATTGGCAAATCTGTAAGGCACATCATGGACGCACCATATTTAATAAAGTGCGATTCCTCCTTTTTGCTACACCATTTAGCTGTGGTGTATAGGGAGGGATCCATTCTGAGAGAATTTTATTTTCTTTAAGATGATCTAAAAATTCATTGGATAAGTATTCTCCTCCTCGATTAGATGAAGGATTTTAATACTTTTTTCAGTTTGTTTCTCGACCATACTTTGATACTCTTTAAATTTATCAAAGGCTTCGGATTGTGTTTCATAAGATACACATATCCAAACCTAGATAAATCATCAGTGAACGTTATAAAATAAGAGTATCCTCCTCTGACTTCTGTTGTCACAGGACCACATACATCAGTATGTACAAGTCCTAATAACTCACTTATCCTTTCTCCATGTCCACTAAATGGAGTCTTAGTCATTTTTTCATAAGATAAGATTCACAAGTATCTAATGATTCATAATCATAAGGATCAAAGAACTCTTCTTTGTATAACTTGTTAATCCTTGTCTCACTTATATGACCAATCGACAATGCCAAAGTAAAGTATTATTCAACTCTTCTCTCTTTCGCTTTTTACTTTCATTAATATGGAAAACATTGTCATTAGATAGAATTAGAAGACCATTATTAATAATGCCATGATAATAATTTCATTAGAAAAAGAAATTGAGCAACTATTGCTCTTTCCATTTATTTCATAACCTCGTTGCAATAGTAATGATACAGAAATAATATTTCTAATGATCTTAGGCATATAATAACAGTTTTCTAGCTCTAAGATCTTTCCAGAAGGTAACTTTAACATATATGTCCCTACAGCCTCTGCTTGGATTGACTCTCCTCCAGGCCGTAGAGCTCGAAGTCACCCTTCTTCAGCACTCTAATATTCTGCAGCCCCTGCAACACTTGCAGATATGAGAACGCAGGCAGTATCCAATACCCAAGAGTCTGAATTGGAAGAACTTAATGACAAAATTGTATGTATCTCATACATACCTTTTGGTGCATCCTTGCACCTACCTTTACAGTTGCAAGATATATTTGCAATTTCTTTTCCAGTGTCCTGCCTTGCCGCAGTGAAAGCAGGTACCTGTCCGGAGACTTTCTTCCCCTTCTTCTTCATCTTGCCACCCTTAGGATTCAGTGCTTTCTTTGAACCTTAAAACCTGACTTCTTCTTAGAGGTTTTACCCACAAGAAGAAGTGGAGCCTTTTCTTTCTTAATATGGCTCTCAGCTGTCTTAAGCATATTTAACAACTCAGGTAAGGAGGTATTCAGTTTGTTCATATGATAGTTCACAACAAACTGAGTGAATGACTCGGGAGAGATTGCAGGATCAAATCCTGACTTAATTCTCCATCCATCACAAAACCAAGTTGACCCAATCTAGTGATCAGATCAATGACCTTCAGGACATGGTCTTGTACGGATGATCCCTCAGTCATTCTAGCATGGAATAACTGCTTAGATATCTCATATCTAGCAGTTCTACTCTGTTCTCCATACAACTCTTTAAGATTGAGGAGTATGGATTGAGTATCCATGCTCTCATGCTGCCTCTGCAACTCATTGCTCATAGAGGCCAGTATGATGCACTTGACAGTCAAACTATCATTCTTCCACATCCTGTATGTGGATACCTCCTCTTCTGTGGCATCATCCCCAACCTTTGTGGTTCAGGGATGTCAAGAATATAGGAGAGTTCTCCTGAGTGAGTACGATCTTTAAATTCCTCAACCAGTCCACATAATTGGACCGGTCAACTTGTTGGAATCTAAAATTCTTGCAATGATAGTGAAGATGCCATTTATAGAATTTAATCTACAATAATTAAAGAATATTACATAAGCAAACAACTCATATTGACTATACAATTAAATAAGGTCTTTAGATTTAATTGTACCTCCCACTATTTTATCGAACATCATAACCCTCTACTATGATGAACGAGACATATTTATATTTATCTTAGTGGGATTGAGACCCTAATTCCTCATAATGATCTTGTGTTAACACAACAAACCCTTATGAGTTCATAGGTAGGAAACTCTTTCCAATTGCATCTCATGCAATTTTCAATATTATATCTTGGCCTCTAAAATATTATTAGCCTTGTGTTAACACAACAAGCTATAATATTTTAGTTAAGTTAGACCCTTCATTTCAATACAGTCAAATTCTAATATAACTGCCCTTGTGTTAACACAACAAAGCAGTATATTCAAAATTGCCGTAAGCATCTTCTATGCACCAGGATTATGTTATATCAATCCTTATGACAAGCCTCATGTTAACACAACAAACTAGCCATAGTTCATGATGTAACATTAACCTAGCATGAAGGAAGGCCCTTAATAGTGTTTTCAACATTAGGGTTTTTCAATATCAAGATCGCTTAATCAAATTGGCCAGGTAAGTAAGGTGGGGGTCCCCCCGTTGCTTTCTTTAGACACCAATAAATTGGCCAGGTCAGACAAGAACCAATTAAAAACCACCTATAGCACTTTCCTAGACACCAATTGATCAATTGATCAAGAATTGGTTAACCCATAGTTGCATATCACTACCACTTAATATAATTTTCTAATGAGGGCTTTTATTTGGTCTCATGCACATTCTAACTACATAATACCCATTTATGTATCAACATTAAAATTTTCTACATGTGCAAGTGTAACATATGGACATTCATCATCCTAGGACAACCTTGCAGCATAATCCCGTTATGCTAGGACAACCTTATGTCAAGATGATGAAGTGGTGAATGATATATGCATTATTTCATATCATCATATGAAAGCATAAATCATTTTATAGTATAAATCATACTATGGATCACATAAATATTATGTATATATGATTGAACCAAACAAGGCCGGCTCTGATACCACTATAGGGTTTCAGGTGGGCATGCACAGTGAAACATAATGGATTTCAAAATTTTAATAAAAAATTCTAAATATTAAACCTTAAACCAGCATCTCTTGATGATTAACAATCATATATAACATAAATTCAAGATTAAATTTAAGTTATAGAAGAATACCTGCAGCGCTTAATCCAAATTTCGGCAGAACCTCCATCAGGCCCAAGTGTTCGCCCTCCAACGGTGATCCACACAGGGCTATGATCAGGACACCAACTCTTTGAGATGATTTTCCTCCAAAATTCTCACTCTGAGAATTTTCTTGAACACCAGGACCTCAAGACGCTCTTCCTCTTCTCCTAGCCTTCCTATCCCACCTTTCTTCTCTCCTTGTCTTCCTTAATTCTCTTCCTAGACTCTTGTCCTAAAATCGACTTGTCCTTTCTATTTTTGACTTTCCTAACAAGAGAAGGAAGAGACTAATTGGACAATAGGAGAGGATGTTAGAAAGAAAGGAGGAATTGAAATCTGAATGAATCCAATCCCCCGTGCACCCCCTTTAAATACTTAGCGATGGGTTGCCTTCGGAATTTTTCGCACCCCTTCCACTGCCATCTCGCATCCATCAAAAAATCTCACACCTCTGATAAATTCTCATGCCATCTAAAGTTTTTGACACATGGCAATCATCAGAAAAAATCCAAGAGATGCTTCATGCAGAAGGACTCTTCGAAATATTTTTCTCGATGATTCTCCGATGCATCGGCAGTTCCATGGCATAATTTTTTTCCACCACCCATCAATGTAATTTTGTCCATCCAATAGCCAAAAATCAAGGCTAACATGATAATATCATGGAAAAAAATTCAGATTAAAAGTGGCTGACAAATGGTTAGAGTCCTTCACAAGTTGGACTCTTGGTCAGGCGCATGGATCAGGCTGACAGGATTTCCAACTTCAACGAATTTCCACGATTAAACCAGAAGGAATTTTAACTTCAAAAAAATTTTCATGCTCAAAATAAATTTAGAATCATCAAAAATTTATTTCATCATGAAACATAGGATAAGCTGAGGATGAGGCATCCCATCTCATGGGATGCGAAAACTATTTCTGCACACAAAAACTGCACCCACGCACAAGAAAAATTCTTGACTCGTGGAGACTTGGTTTCCTGCTCCAAATTTTTGGTACATGTAGCAAGGGCTGACCAACTCAAACCAAAATTATTTAATTAATTTGCTTTAATTAGCCCAATCTGGAATCAATTTTAAACCCGATTCGAAATAAGGAGCTAGTTTTTTGCAACATGTGCTAGCATGTCAATTTTGCAAACATGATCTAATCCAATTAGACCCCTGATCAATACCTTTGTGTGTAACCCATTGGGTTCCACATCTAGCCAGCAATAGGTCTGAGTTCAAGTCAATTTGATTTGATTAGAATTTAATCTAACCGATCTAGATCCAATCGAGCTAACCCGATTTCAGCAATTAGAACTCTTTCTAATTGGTGATTGAATTAAACTCTTTAATTGATCAAACCCATAAGACAAGATTGAGTCTAGCAAGTATCATGTCTACCTGAAAGATATAAAATTTTTGATAGAAATACCAAAAATATCCTTCAGTGAAAAGTTACCATGCAATTTGATCCTGCGATCTCCCTGCACCCCGAATATGACTCTGGATATGGAATGATGTCAAATCCAATATCATACTCATATTTCTCTCAATCTTATATGATGATTCAATTAATAAAATATTAAAAACTCTTTCTAATTTTTATTCTACTTGATCAAAGGCTTCCTGAATCATCAATCGATCAGAACAAGTAGGATGCGATTTTCTCTTACCAGGAGTGATCGATTCCATGTTGACCTACTCACAACCTCCATACACATTCTACCATATCTAGAACACCCCTTACATGACTAAGTCATGAATGAGTATGAACCAAAAAATATGGATTCATGTATACAAGGTTCTATGATAGTCTCAGGTCAAAGGATTACATGCACAACTCCCACTATAAGAAAAATCTCTTGACAGGTAAGTAAATTCCATAAGATGTTTCTTAAGTCGGATCAATTCAGTGAACTCATTCTCTAATGAGCACCCACTTCCTTGTATTAGTATCTCACACAAGTGGCATATGAGATCTGCCACCCTCTCATCGAGCATACATAGAAAGTGCTAATCTATCCGAAACATTGATCCCTACTCAATGCTCCTATGACTAGGAATATTTAAATCAGGATTTTTAAGATTTTAGATCTCATAGGTATGATCTCATCATAACCCTAAACCCATTTTTCTGATTTATGGAGTTCATCATAATCATTACTAAAGTAAGATGCAGCATATGATGAAAAATATCTTTTATTATTTAAAGAGTCAATACATAAGTCTGGAAGATTACAAGAAAAACCCATCAAAATACAAATTTCGATTGGCTTGTAGGGCATATTCCTTTCATATTCATCTTAAATCAACTTAAAGGCAACACCCATAATAAGATAAAGTGGGAATTTCATCTCCCTTAGCCTAAAAATAACCAACCAGCATCCCACATTAACCCAAGCCTAATTAAAAATAAGTAAACATTGGCCCTTAGGATCAATTGAGTTCAGTTTGAGTATTATGGTGAAGTCAAGTGCAAAGTAAGTTTGGATTCACTCCTGAAATTGGTGTCTAAAGCAAGAGGTTTAAAGACTAAGCCTAAGTAGACTCGTGGTTATTTAATTCGTTCCATTAGCTTATCTGGCTAATCCAATTGGTGTCTAAGGCAAGCAATGGGGAGACCCCCACGACCCCACCTCTTACCTAGTTAGTTGAAGGAAATGAGAACAGACCCAACTTGCATCTAGGCTGAGCCACTCTACATTGAACTGTTAGGTCTAAGAAAATTATAGGTGTATAAATTTAATTGCTTGCTAACTTCATTGCAATTAACACTTAACCACAATTAATTTTTCTAATCTTTCATCTTAGGTCAAGGGCTTTCTTAAGGTTCTCACCTTTAGAACTTCTCTCTTTCTTAATCTTCTCTTTTTTTTTCTTTCTTCTTTTAAAAAAAAAGAGAGAAAAAAATTTGAACCACAAATATTAGGGTTTGCAATGGTACATGCATGATAGAAGATTATTTTTTTCTGACCTAGTTGAAGTCAATTTTGAAATTCAATGGTTGATCTATGTTAAACCTGATAATCAAATGGCTTGAAATCCTAGAGAGCCACCTAGGCAGATAAAAGAATATTTTATTTCTTTCACCTATAATCCATCGATGTTTTCATTATTCTATGGGATTAAACATTCTGACTCTAGTCCTAAGGCCGATTTGAACCTGATAGCCCAAAAGTTAGATAAAGTTGACCTTCTTATAGATAAATTCCTAGCCTTTGGTCAACAATCTCCTGTGCAATATACACCACCTCTCAATTATCAGGAGATCTGTTCTATTTGTGCTAGCCTAGCCCATCATGTGAGTGAATGTCCCATGGCTATACAGTTTTTACCTTTCATCCAAAAATAAGTTCAAGCTACCCAAGGTTACTCCAAGCTTGTCAATGACCTATTCTTAAACACATATAACCAAGATTAGAGAAACCATCCTAATTTTTTTGAAGATCCCAATAGACTCAAGCCCTGACCCAAATTCCTCCTGTGCAAAACTTTCAAAATAGGCCCCAATATCAGAATTATTCCTATAATAGAGATCAGCCTAGTCAGTCTACCCAGCCATCCTATTACAATCAGCCGTCATACCCATCTCTTCAACAAACCCCTTTTGTCGATGATTGGTTTAGCCAACTTTAACAAATGATTATGATCCAACAGCAATCCCTCATCAGATTAAAAGCACAAATAGGTCAGTTAGCTGAGTCTTCTATGAGGAGAGAACTAAATCAATTGCCAAGCCAATCAATACTGAATTTCAAAAATATCCACCAACCACCTGGACCTAGTCATCAATCTAATATCCCACCTAAGAATCTTCAATTTAAAAATGACAAAGTAATCTTTGAGCTTAAAAGTGGGAGGATTCTTAAGGACCCATACCAAGATCAGATGAGAGAGGCTAGTACTGACGTTAGCTAAAATATAAATTTAGAAGAGGAGGTTAGTATTGAGACTACCCAATAAAAGAATCTAAGCCCAGAACTAATACTGATATTGATTTCAATTTGAGTAAGAAAGATAAATGAAAGAAGAAAGCAGATGAGTTATCTAAGATATATAAATTAAGAGTCCTATTTTCTTCAACCCTAGAAGTTAGTTCTTCCACTCTAGAATCATTACCTCCTTCAGAATTGAAATCGCCCTTGATCACACTTGAGCATACATGTTTAGAATCAAGTGACATCCTTCCAGCACCTATTGCATCGAACTCAACTCCTAACCCAAAAACTCAATTCATGAGCATTTTAGGAGAACAAATAGGAGAAATTCTCAACAAACAAGGATCTATAAATAGATTTATAAATTATCTTTCTAAAATTAAGAACAGGGATATGAACTACTTTCTAAAGATTGATAATAAAATACTAAAATTATTAATAAAGGGATCATAGACCATCTTCCTGAGATTGGCAATCCAAATCATTGCAATTTGTCAATCTAATATTTGACATGGGGTAGGTGAGAAAATCGATATGGTCTAGCTGAAGATGGTAAACTTAGCACTTTCTAGGAGGCAACCCAGCTTCTACTTTTTAATATCTTTTGCTTTCTTATTTAGGTTAATTGAGTCTTGTTTCGTATCTTTTGTAGAGATTTGAAGACAATATTGGCTTAGTTGGGAGAAGTAATTTTGAAAAGACTTCTGGATCAGATGACATCTCTCCTTTTCTTTCTCTTTGTATGCACCCTTTATTTTCTTACTCCATTGAAGACAATGTCGATTAAGTTGGGAGAGAGAATAATAATTTTTTTTTTTTATTTTTTAAAGTCCTCAAGTAAGTATTTAGTATTTAAGCACCTGATTATACTTAAGAATCGAGTTAAATCAAGTATCTTTTAAAAGAACATTGATGCACAGACCAAAGAATTTATGAGATATCGAGGGATCAAGTATTAAGAAAATCTAATAAAGAGTTAAGTTTAGAACTTAAATAATTTTTTTTTGAGTATTTTTAATTTTTTTCTACAAGCATCAAAGAAGAGTTTACTTCTTCTAGACTTGTGTAGAATAACTATATATTTCTTCATATAAAAAAAAAATATTTTTAAAAACTTCATACTGAGTAAACCGAGCCTCTTTGCCTAAGCAAGCATTGAGTTTCGCATCAAGAGGTATGAAGAGCAAAGAAGCTTTATTGTAAAGCTAGTTTTAAGTCATAGATTATTTGATTCGAGCAAGTAAGTCTGAGGGATATTCTATACCTAGTGTCCAAAAGCCTTCTGATTCGGAAGTCATTGACTAAAAACTCACTACATGGGTCAAACAAAAGCTTAAGAGATTAAGACACTTTATAGCAGTACAACTTTTAAAAAAAAATGAAAGATGAAAGTAATAATATACTTATCTATATGAAGGTTAATGATTTGGAGATAAAAGTAAGAGTAATTTAGAAAAAGTTCAGAAAAGATTTAGTATTCTTAGCTTAACTCGTATATTGATTAGTATTAATACCCTAATGGCATACCTCACTTACGCTCTACTAAACATCAGTGGCCCTTTTTGAAAATTATTCAATGAAATTCAAAACTTTAAGTTAAATAGTACTTAATTCTAAATTTTTTCTTTACTCGAGGATGAGCAAAGTTCAAGATGGAGGGTGTGATAAGTCACATATTTTTATATTTATTTTAGATATTTTTGATAATTTATGGTGCTAACATCTTCTAAAAAATCTAATTTTATTAATAAATTATTTTTTTAAAAAAAATAAATAATTTTAAAATATAAAATTAGAGTATATTTATGAAAAATAGATGTCTAATTAATTGAGCAATTTTAAGCATCAAAATAATGAAGAATTAATGAGCAATTTAATGCATATTTTTTTTTATTTTTTAGGCACAAAGTTAAAGAAAAAATCAAGCTAAAATATCTTAAAAATCAATTTTTATAGCCTTCAGGGCATGGTGGACCGGCCGCGTCGGTCTACAGATTCAAAGGCATAGTCCACAAGAAGTCTCACGATCCACGATGCGATGTATAGTGGGCGAAAGAAATTTTGTACGATCTGACGATCCAAATTAATGCTAAATGAGATCGAATAGCTGTTGTTCATTATTGGTTAAAAACTAAGAGAAGAAGGAAATCTGAGTGTCATCCGATGGCTGAAACTTGATCTATCGCCTGATCCGATGGCTAGTGTTCATCCCGACTATAAATAGGAAATCAAACACGCTGATCAATGGCTTAAATTCCATCTAAAGCATGATCCAACGACTGATAGAGTTCCCGATCGAGAGAAGGATTTAAACAGGATTTTTTTTTATCTGATTTGGGTGGGTCCAATGAAGATCCAATGGCCAGAATAAAAGAATATGGGTATAATATATGTTGGTGCAAAAATCTGCCTGCATCAGAGAAGCTGGAGTCGAGGGAGTCGCGGTCGCCGTCGGGACCTGCAAAAGAAGTCTAAACCGGAGGTGGGGTTGCTCCGGCAAGACCCTTCGATGCTCAAGTCAGTTCTCTGCCTCAACAAGAATAGAGTGCTCGAATGGAAATTTTAGCAGAGTTTCTAGGTAAAAATGAGACCTTAGAGAATAACGTATCTGGGTCCCCCTTTTATAGGCGGAGGGAGCAACAGACTAATAGCGATGTTTGTAACCGTCCGGCAGTGGGCTGCCCACGGTCAGGAGGAGTTTGTAGCGAAGAGTAGTGGAGTGGAATCGTGGCTATCACCAGGACATGCCACGTGGAGTCTATTGCGGGGAGTGGAGCGGCGTCCGTTGTCGAGACTTGCTAGAGGATGGAGGAATCGCGTGGTATCCATCGTAGGAAGTGGAGCAGGATCGTGGCAATTATTGCGGTCTACCAAGGAGTGATGGAGCCATACAAAATCCATCATAGGAAGTGGAGCAGAGTCGTGGCCGTTGCTGTGGCCTGCTAAAGGGTCCAGGCCTATCGGTCGAAGTCCGACTGGAGTGCCTGGCGGAGAGGGGTGGCTAGTTGCCCGTCTGAGAGGAGCTCGGAGTCTGGCTCTCATGGAAGTTCGGACGAAGTCTTCCTTCAGTTGAAGTCGGGGACAAGGTCCGGCTCCCACGGGGAGTCCGAACGGAGTCTTCCCACAGCTGGAGTCGGAGACGAGATCTGGCTCCCGTAGGAGCCCGGGCGAAGTCCACCTGCAATCAAAGTCAGGGGTGAAGTCCGGCTCCCTTAGGAGTCCAGATGATGATTACCAGCAGTCGGGGTCGAGGACGGAGCCCGGCTCCCGTAGGAGTCTGGGCGAAGTCCGCCTGCAGTCGGAGTAGGGAACGAGGTCCGGCTCCCGTAGGAGTCCGGGCGGAGTCTTCCCGCAGCTGGAGTTGGAGACGAGATCTGACTTCCGTAGGAGTCCGGGCTGATCTTCCTGCAATTGGGAGTTGTGGTGAAGTCCGGCTCCCGTAGGAGTCCGATGAAGTTTACCTATAAGTGAAGTCGTGGGCAGAGCCCAGCTCCCATAGGAGTCCGGGCGAAGTCCGCCTGCATCGGAGTCGGGAACGAAGTTCGGCTCCCGTAGGAGTCTGGCGAAAGCCTTCCCGCAGCTTCGAATCGGGGGGACGAGATCTGGCTTCCGTAGGAGCCCGGGCGAAGTCCACCTGCAATCAATGTCAGGGGTGAAGTTCGGCTCCCTTAGGAGTCCAGACGAAGTTTACCAGCAGTCAGGGGTCGAGGACGGAGCCCCGGCTCCCGTAGAGTCCGAGCGAAGCCTTTCCAGCAGTCGAGATCGGGGATGAAGTCCGAACGGAGTCTTCATTCGGCCGGAGTCGGAGACGACATCCGGCTCCCGTAGGATCTGGGCTGAGTCTTCCTGCAATTGGAGTTGTGGGTGAAGTCCGGCTCCCGGTAGGAGTCCGGACGAAGTTTACCTGTAAGTGAAAGTCATGGGCGGAGCCCGGCTCCCGTAGGAGTCCGGGTGAAGTCCGCCTGCAGCCGGAGTCGGGAACGAGGTCCGGCTCCCGTAGGAGTCCGGGCGGAGTCTTTACGCAGCTGGAGTCGGAGACAAGATCTGGCTCCCGTAGGAGTCCAAGCGAAGTCCACCTGCAATCAAAGTCAGGGCGAAGTCCGGCTCCCTTAGGAGTCCGGACGAAGTTTACCAGCAGTCGGGGTCGAGGACGGAGCCCGACTCCCGTAGGAGTCCGGGCGAAGCCTTCCAGCAGTCGAGATCGGGGTCGAAGTCCAGACGGAGTCTTCCTTCGGCCGGAGTCGGAGATGAGATCCGGCTCCGTAGGAGTCCGGACTGAGTCTACCTGCAATTGGAGTTGTGGGTGAAGTCTGGCTCCCATAGGAGTCTGGATGAAGTTTACCTGTAAGTGAAGTCGTGGGCGGAGCCCGACTCCCGTAGGAGTCCGGGTGAAGTCCGCCTGCAGTCGGAGTCGGGAATGAGGTCCGGCTCCCGTAGGAGTCCGGGCGGAGTCTTCCGAAGCTGGAGTTGGAGACGAGATCTGGCTTCCGTAGTAGCCCGGGCGAAGTCCACCTGCAATCAAAGTCAGGGGTGAAGTCTGGCTCCCTTAGGAGTCCGGATGAAGTTTACCAGCAGTCGGGGTCGAGGACGGAGCCCGGCTCCCGTAGGAGTCCGAGCGAAGCCTCCAGCAGTCAAGATCGGATGAGGCCCGGCTCCCGTAGGAGTCTGGATAAAATCTGGTAGTTGTAGGAATCTACCGTTGGAGAAGTTCAGCCATTGACGAAGTCCGGGGTAGTTCGGATTGGAGTTGAACTTGGCTGGAAGAAGTCTGAAAGGGATCGGGGAACAGCTGATAGTCGTAGAAGGTCGGCTGGCGGCGGAGCTCAGTGAGCACTTGGGGCGGCTTAATAGATGACTGGGGGAACTCATGTTGAAGGAGCTCGGGTGGTGCAGGGGAGTTCGTCCGTCGTGGAATTCAGTCAGCACTGTGGAAATCCAGCTGTTGGAGAAGTCCGGAGAGATACCATCTGCAGTCAAAAGCCGGAGGAGTCCTAGAGGGTCAATCCTGTCAAGAACTTCGGCTGAGGGTATTTATACCCAACACCAGTCCCCCTACTTCTGAGTTCAAATTTCGAATGAAGTACAGAGAGATTGTCACAGCCAAAGTTGCTCCCTTGATGTCCGCACGCAATTGTCCTCAGATATTTTGGCATTCAATGCGCATGCGTTGGAGTCTTTTCAAATCGAGGCGATCCAAAGAGGCTCTTTTGGAACCTGCTGCGGAATGGTGCTCAAGGTGTGGCACAATAAAGGCTCTGTCAACCGTTTGCCACTTTTTAACCGCCGCTGTGGTGAGTGGACACGCGGCAAAAAGAGACCAGTTAGAGGGGATTCGCAATCGTCATTATGCCGGATCTCGGGGCCTATTTAAACCCGCACTCCTCCTCCAAGAGTCCCGCTTTATCTGACAGTCTCATTCTGCCCTTCTTCTCCTTGAGAACTCCGATTTTTCTCAGCGCCCTTTCCAGCCTTAGGCGTTCCTCGAGCCGTCCCCATTTCCGCACCTTCTCACCTCTCCGAATCGCTTAGGTTAGTCTTGGAACTCCTTCCTCTTTTTGTTCTTCCTTTTGCCATTCGATCTTTCTTTCTCTTGCTCTGCGCATCAATCCCCCGAGACCTTGTCCGTGATTTTCTCCGAGTTTTAGGGGTTTCGCCTCTGTAAGTGGTCTTCGTGTGATTCTAGATGTCTTCCAGGGCTTCTTCTTCTAGCGGCTCAGGAGTTCGTCTGTCTCGGTCTCCAAGAGTCCTCAGGCGGTAGATGAACCGGTAGCTAGAGCTGAACCTCATCCAATTTTTGCATCGGACACCATTCCTTGTTCTCTGACTCCGGACGAACTCCAACTATAAGAGTTCAGTATGAGGTTCCTCCGGTACGAATTGGAACTTCCTGGCACGTCTGACCGGACTAGTGCCCTCCCCCAGGCTGCTTCTGCTTGTACCAGGAGGCCTTCCGTGTCGGACTTCGGCTTCCTCTTCCGCCTTTTTGTCATTGCTCTTTTTCGATTTTCGAACATTTCTTTGGCTTCGATTGCACCGAACTCCTTTAGGTTTTTGATAGGGTTCCTCTCTCTTCGTCATATAGTCGAAGTCCAGCCACCCTTTCCTTGTTTAGTACTTCTACACCTTCAAGCGTCATCCACGGTGAAGGACTGTGGTACTTCTCCCCATAGTTCGGTAGAAAGAGGTTGCGAAAGGTGCCCCTCTTCTATCCATAACTGGAAGGGGAAGTTTCTTTATGTTCGATGCCCGACCTTGAGGCTAGGGTTGCCCCTTGGGCTCCCCGAGGGACTCCATCCGTCGGCGCCCAGCCTGGGGGGGACGATCATCAAGCCTCCCAGAAACTCCTCAAATATCCAACTCTTTCTCTCCCCAACCTCCTGAAGGAGCAGTTCTGTTCAACATCGGCTTGAGCCCCCTAGATCCCGCCAGTATTTCATCTCTCCTTTTCTTTTCTTCTTTTCCTTTCCTTGCTCTCTCTCTCTCCTACTTCTCTTCTTTTCTTCTTTTTCATGCCCTCTTTCTCTTTTTCTTCTTTTTCTCTCTTTTTTTTTTTTTTTTTTTTTAGGCATGGACGCCGAAGAAGCACAGATGCTTTCCAAGGGCCTGAAGGCCTTAAAAGAAAGGCACCGCGGCCTTTGGGCTGGCGAAGAAGACAAGAGTGGAGGGGATGAGTTGGCCGCACCGCCCAGCGACCTCAGCCACCGACGTCCTTGCGGACACTGAGCTTCCAGCTGCCCGGGCTTCCTCGAGGGTTTGAGTTCCTACCGAGGTCCAGCTTCGGAGACCCATCCCTGAGGAGTGCCAGGGGGTGAGAGGAGGAGAGAGGAGAAGACCTTGGCCCATAGGGTCGGCAGTGCGTGGGCTGCCATCGAAGAATCCCATGGCTCTGAAAGGAGCAGGGGGATGATCCCTTTAGTGACGGGACCTAATAAAAAAGCTGGTAGACGGGTGCTCCTACCCGAAATCGTTCAGAGGATCGTCCGCGTCGATCCTGTACAATGAGTCTGGGACTCGCTGGGGGCCTTCCTCGAGGTAAGCAGATTCCATCTTCCTTTCTTCCTTTCACTTCTTCATTAATTAACCTCTCAGCTCCCATTCTGACCCTCTGGTCAT